>NW_011509109.1:0-563 GCF_000495115.2 Populus euphratica | reverse complement strand
TTAGATTTTGTTAATGTTTATTAATTAATAATAGTAGACTGCAAGAATTCTATCTATCTTTTAAGATTATAACCATAAAATGAAGCTTGTTTCCATATGCTCCAAGGATAAGATGGGAAGGCGAAAGGGGAAAAACAGTTTAACGCGTCATTTGAAGTTGACATCCGAAGGATATTAATTGAACCGAAGTCTGAGCTTGAGTGCTCAATTTGTGGGTGGAAAAAAAGAGAGGTCACAATGAATTATAAAGAAAATAGCGAATTGACTTGATAATTAATTTCAAAGGGGATGAGATTTCGAGAGGGACAAACTAAGTTTCCCTCATTTGGACTTTTCAAAGATGCTTCTTATAGTCAAGATTGAAAGAAAAAAAAAAGTAGCTTTTTATAGCACTAAATGGATAATGATTTTCATAGTTTGAGTGACAGAATTAGCTATCAACTCATGATAATTAAATTAAGAGAGAGATATAAAGAGAAATGGGAGAGAAAAATCACATTATATTTAATAAAAACAAGTGATAAAGAATTCCTCTTTCTTGTTTATATATCTCTATTGGTAAT
>NW_011509110.1:0-563 GCF_000495115.2 Populus euphratica | reverse complement strand
AATGTCAATCTAACCTTTTTCTTTGTTTTTTTTAAGGTTTTAACTTAATGTTTTTTCGTCTTCTAAATACTAGTTTTATCTTAGAATGATTAAAAGATTCAGTTGATAAATTACATATAACTCAATTTGCAAATAAAAAAAAGGTTAGCTTTTTAAAGGATCTTAACTTTCTTATCTAGCATATAATTTGATTCCTTTTACCATTTAACCTACTCAAAAGTATATATTAATGTAGTAGGTTTGAAGATCTTAAGCATAGGATTTAGATGTAGTAGACTTAAGGTAATAATGAATTTAATGCACTCATGAGAAACTTAAATTCCTTTAATTTTTCTACATGCTTTTCCATATTTTTATCTTATATCAATTTATTGAACTCCTCCACTATATACTCTTTATTCCAAATCTCATTCAAAGTCTCTTACTAAATTCTTTTTAATTAACAAAATATTCTCCTTAAAACAAGAATCCCCAATATCATATCTCTGTTTTTCCCTTTAGATATAATAAAGCTATCTCCACCCATTTTTCTATAGAAATGAAGTTTAACTTAACGAGTTTTT
>NW_011509105.1:0-564 GCF_000495115.2 Populus euphratica | reverse complement strand
AATTGAAAAAGAGTGGTCAATTTAAATCTATTGAAAACATTGTATGTCAAATATGTGAAACAAATGAACACTCAACTAGTAACTGTCCAACCTTGCCTTCTTTTAAGGAATGTCTCCATGAACAAGCCCATGCTTTAAACAGTTTTGAAAGGCCCAATCATAACCCATATTTGCAAACATACAACCCTAGTTGGAGAAATCACCAAAATTTTAGTTGGAAGAGTGACAATGCAAAAACTTCACAACCACAGTTTCAAGCACACCATAATTTCCAAAATTATCATGGATATGTACCTCCTCATGCTCCACCTTCTATAAGAAATTTTGAGGAAACTTTGTATGTATTCATTGAAAAGCAAGAGACAATCAACACTCAACTTGCTCAAAGCATAACAGATTTTAAAGATACTCTTGCAAAATTCACATCTGCTCTCAATTTTCAAGAGAAAGGTAAGTTTCCATCTCAACCACAGCAAAATCCCAAGGGGCAATACAATGCAAATGCAAGTAGTTTTGGAAGTTAACACATGGATCAAGTCAAATCAGTCATTACTCTTCGCAGTG
>NW_011509106.1:0-564 GCF_000495115.2 Populus euphratica | reverse complement strand
TTTTGGAAGAAAATAAAATTTTTGTTCTAATGTTTAAGATTAACTTCCTTGGGTTGAGATTATTATTTTTGTTTCTTTATTTATTTATTTTTTAATATATATACATATAACTTAAAACACCATGCATCTTTAACCCACGTAACGAGCTTTCAGCTAATGACTCCCACACCAGTTGGTCTTAGGGCATTAGGTGTTGAGACACCCCTACGAGCTTAGTAACTCGGGTCGCAGATACTGATATGTAGATAGTGCAATGTTTGATTCCCTTAAACTTTTCTCCTTAACCCATGTAGCAAGCGTTAGGCCAATAACTCCTAAATCAGTTGACTTTAGGGTATTAGGTGTTAAAGCACCCCTTCGGGCTTAATTGCTTAGGTTAGGGAGGCTACGAAACCAAACTTATCTATATTTTTATTATCATCATTTTTTTCTTGCTCTTTTTTTTCTTGTGTTTTCTTTTTTTTTTAAATTATATATTATCCCTTTCCCTTAGTTGTTACCTTTAACAAAAAAACATAAATAATATAATAATTCAATGTGCAACCCACAATCATATGTTAAAGT
>NW_011509103.1:0-564 GCF_000495115.2 Populus euphratica | reverse complement strand
TGAAATCAATGTCGTCGCCAAAAAGAATGTTATTTGTTGGCCGCCTTATCAAACACTAATCTATCTCTTGTCTTTTCTTTTTTAGGAGCCAAAAGTGCAGCCGATTTATCACGTACGGACATGAGATTTAAAGAGATAGAGATAGAAGCGTTATATTGTCATGATAGAGTGATTGTCGCTCGTTTACATCTAACTTTCCTTAATTGTCGCGGGACAAACCGATTATATCCAACCTAAACTAACCGATTGATGTGCACTTCCAAACGTGCTAAATTTTTTAATTATTTTTTAAAATAACTTTTATCACACTCTAAAACATTTTCGAAGTCTATTCAATTAATCTTATAAATAAGGTTTTTATATTACCATTACATAACTATTTTTTTCAAAAAGGCTTAAATTATTAGATAATCTTTAGTAAATGACTTTATATTACTATCTAATAAAAGTTTTTAAAATTTTAAATTTACATAGACCAATATCTTATGCTAATTTTTTTTAATTTAATTAATTGAAAAAATCACACTTACAAAATTCTGTTTGATTAAAAAAAACCTTTGAAAT
>NW_011509108.1:0-564 GCF_000495115.2 Populus euphratica | reverse complement strand
AAACAGTCACGAGTTTAAATTTTACTATTTTTATTTATTTGATAAAATTTAAATACAAGTTAATATAAATCTTTATAAATTTCAAGTTAAAAAATTTTTACTTGAAAAATATATGTTAAAAAAATAAAATTTTAGGTTAAATTGGTTTTTTCACACAAACGAGATTCAGCAGCTCCTGTTTCAGTGAAAGATTACTTACTCCAAAACTAACTAAATGGGTAATCCTAGTTGTACATCTGAAAGCATGCCCGTAACAAGGTATCGGTTGGTGAATTAGGACCAGTCACAGAGATTGTCAGGGGTCATGGAAATGTGAAGGTACCATCAGTAGATTTTACTTAACCAACCGAAAGGCTAAATTTTTATGACTTGGGCATGGATAATGCATGACTGTGGGATGAATAGAAAGGCTTGAATTTTGATTTATTTTTTTCCATCTGGTTTGATATTCGAGTCTGTAGTCTTTGTGCAATTGGTAATATATCCCATCTGGTTTATGATGTAATTTAGCAGGACAAGAAAAATGAGCTGACCGTGAGATTTTCTTCGATACTAATATATCCT
>NW_011509102.1:0-564 GCF_000495115.2 Populus euphratica | reverse complement strand
GTACCGAAAACCAAATGGAGCTTGATTGCATGGATATCTTATTATGCTTGCTAGTCTTTGTGGGTGCCTGCATGCACACCAGTACTATCCTGTCTCAACATTACTATCAGATCGCTACCCAGATATATATTATTGGTAGCAGACAATTAATAGCATATTTCCACCATCATCAACGGCATCTTAAATAACAATCACTGATACAAATTAAGCAATTATTACAAGAACTGAACCCTTCGTATACCAAACTAATAGTATTAATTATTTATATTATCGATTTGATCCATACATTATCTTAAGTGATGGATAAAATTTGTATAGTAATTTTTCATGTATATAAAAGAGTGGTGACGTCGCGCCCACATTACTGAAATGCTTAGTACTTTTGGGTTTAAAGTGCTGATACAAAAGAGGGGTGACAAAGAAGATTAGAATTTAAGAATATCCTCGATGTCGTATACGTATATACTATCTCTACTAAAAATATTTTTTTATTGATGAATATGAAATTATTAGCCTTTTAAGGTCTAGCTAATCGACAGAAAGTACTAGAATGACGGATGTTTT
>NW_011509104.1:0-564 GCF_000495115.2 Populus euphratica | reverse complement strand
AATGAGATGCCATAGCATGAGACTATTTTTTCTCTCTTCTTTTCTACGGTAAAAACCCCATACCAATAATAAATAAAAAAATGATTGTTAAGTAAATGCATGATTACAAGAAACCAGAAGGGCTGGGAACAGTTGGGTTTGGTCCATGCTTGAAACGCTCTCAATTCAATCATCTAGCAATGAAGTTCATAAATTGTAGAAGGAACACTCACTTCGGCAGGCTAATAGCATTCCTAAGATCACAATCTTGTAAGATCATGCGGGGTCTTTGTAGAACCGATTCATCCCACGAATCCTTACAGTTGAAGGTAAAATCTATATATATCTGGACTTGGGTGGCTGCAGTCTTTATATAAAAGTTCTTCTTCTTCTTCTTTACCATCTTAAGTCTCAGAGCTGTTTAGTGGTGTTAGTTATGATTATTGCTGTAGGGGCACCTGAACAACCTAAGGGTGAAAATAGAAAAATAGAGTCGTACTAGAAAACTCTGACACGGTATACCGACAATGCAATACTAGTTATTTATCTAAAATAAAATGGTAAAAGATTACGAAAATTTAAGAT
>NW_011509101.1:0-564 GCF_000495115.2 Populus euphratica | reverse complement strand
AATTGGGTTACAACAGTTGTCATTGATGGATATTAGACCTAAAGATTTAAAATTTTAAAAAGAAGACATGTTTTGAAACTTAAAAACAAAAAGAGCCAAGATGTTACATATCATAATTCAAGGTAAAAGCTCATCATGAATCTTTTTACCACAAGCACTATGAGTGAATAATAAAATATTTATTTTCAACATGGTTTAAAAGAAAAGAAAACTTTTTTAAAATGGTTTTGAAATATTGGCTGACACGACTAAAAGATTGATGTCTTCTTCCAAGTGCAGGAGTGTCGAAGTTAAAAATAACCCGGTAAGACCGGGGTCGAACTACAAGGAGGTTATTTGTACAAATTATAAATAACAATAATACAACAACAATAACAATAACAACAACAATAACAATAAGAATAACAATAATAACAATAACAATAATAATAATAATAGTAGTAGTAGTAGTAGTAGTAGTAGTAATAGTAGTAGTAGTAATAATAATAATAAAGAAAGAGAAGAATAAGAAGATGATGAGAACTTGGAGATGGAAAATTAATGTAAGGATTAAACAATAATAAT
>NW_011509107.1:0-564 GCF_000495115.2 Populus euphratica | reverse complement strand
AATATTATTTTTCCAAAATTTTGTATGTGTTAATATCATATTTATTTATAAAAAAATATTATGCCTATTTTTCCGAGCCCGTCAAAAAACTGGCCTATCTGCCAACAATGGGAAACTTGTAAAATAGCCTAACTCTACAAGTAGTTCATGATTTACATGATCTGTTTACTGTAACACCTGCTACACGTCATCTACGAGATGCGACATAAATACCAACCCCATCTTTATTTTATCCATCGTTTTTTATATTTATGCTCCCTATCCTTTGTGGACTAAGAAGCATCCTTATCGACAAGAGATCAAGTTGGATGAAACAAGAAAAGACAATCGGGAGAAGGACAATAAATCGATTATATATACATATATTAGTATCCATTTAGTTTTATATATTAAGATATGTGTGTTTTGTGCTTCTATTTTAACATATATAGACACAAGAGGTGTTTTTTTTTAATCATGTTTGGACATCAAAGACAATCAAGGTGTAATTAACTTATTTATATATTTGTTTGTTAATTTTTTTTGTTTTAAAATTATTTTTGAAAAAAAAAATTGAATTTTTTC
>NW_011500795.1:21155-88037 GCF_000495115.2 Populus euphratica | reverse complement strand
AAACTAATAAAAAAATTATTAATTACATGTAGGGGCCGGTTAAGAAGGAGGAGCTCATGTGGGCTCCATTACAAAATTAACCTAACGAGGTGAGATTTGTCATCCACTCGAATTTGAAATATTTTTTATTTGAGTTCAAGGCACAAAGCCCTAGGCAACAGAGAGTAGTTAAGAACTTCTTCTACAATCCAAAAGCTAGAAGTCTACTCTCTCTCCTACATTCCCTCTTTATATTCAAGCATTTATTCACTTTCCTTTTCTTTTTATTTGTTGAGACGTTACCCTCTTATCAAAATTATTAATCACAAATGGGTTCAAAGTTTGCAACAATGGGAAAAGAATCAGTTGATGAGATTTTTTAAGATGGTGCCAGGGCACTCGGTTGCTATAAATGGGGGCAAGTACTTCTAGTAATGATGGGAATGAGAATAATGAAGAGAAAGGGAAGACAAAGATTTCAAATGAGAATTTGGAAAGGCCATTTGTTGAGTACTTGTAAAAAATACGGTTGCCTCCAAACATTAGATCTTACGGACTGTTGTTGCCTTTCTCTGTCAGGAAGGTAGCCGGGTCTCAGCTAGGTTTACCCGGGTCGACTGGGTTCCTGGTCAACCTGCCAGGTTAACCGGGTTTTGTTGGGCTAACTTCTAAGTGAGTTTTTATTTAGACTCGGACCGGTCCCAAGCATGGGTCAGTTGGGTCCCGGGTGGACCCACTAAGCCAGTCCAGGTTTCAAAATTATAGTTTTAGTTGCTTGTGAAGCAATATGGTTTTTTTTTTTTTAAGAGGTTATTGTAAAAGATAATATAAAGTCCATTGAAGAAGAAGGAAAAACAATAAATGAAATTTGCACTAATTAGTTTAAGATTGATGGCAATTAGTTGATTCAAGTGAATTATAGAAAGATTATAAAGGATCTAAATGGAGGATTTTAAGTATTTTTATGAATAAATCACCAAAAAAACATTGCATATGAAAATAAATGATGCTGATATTCCATATTGTCTAACTAGATCAACTTGTTTATGAGTATTACATGATCTTATCTTTTAAAATCTAAGGGGCCACATAATGAGACAATTGCACATTATCAAATAGCATCTGTTTATTTTTAAGTAAGATGATTTAATTAAATTTTAAACTGAAATTCTTGATGTAGCTTTCAAGACTTGATGTATTGTACTAACATTTACATGGTAAGTAACAAATATCTTATTTGGACCAAATGTTATAAGAAATTATGATATGCAAGACTATATAAGCAATCAAGTCACTCACTTTAATTTGCATGGTGGTCATGCTAAAAATATTGATATGACATAATATTAATGGGTAGGAGTGCTGATATGATATGATATTAATACAGAAAAGGACTAATCATTTGTCTTTGGTATGTATAATAAATAACTTGTAATTTGAAAATTAGATCATGTTCATATATAATAACAATATATGATATATGCATTAACTTCAATATTTTGGAAAAAAATAAATAAAGAATACCCTAATAAATTAAATTTTTATTAATTAATGTATAAACTAATAAATTATTAATTTATTAATTTATTTATTAACTAATATCTTGATTAACTAATAAATTTTCATGGCCCTAAAAGTATTAATTTATAAAGGCTTAGCTGTGCTTTCAATTTATATTCCTAGTTAACACAATATATATAGCATATTAGTCCAAACACAATATGAGATACAATAATTTTTTTCTTCAAATAAGCATGTTCATCAAATCAATCAATTGTTATAATAAATTACCCCCTCCTTATGTATCCATTTAAAAAAATGATTAAAAAATAAAATATTTGATTAGTTTTAGTTATTTTTGAACAAATATAGTATAATTTTGATTATAGAGAGGCTAATAGAAAATATGATACAAAGTCCACTAAAATAAAAGAAGAAGAAAATATACGAAATTTACTCCAATTAAATTGAGATTGATGAAATAAGTTGATTCAAATAAATTCTAAAAAGATTGTAAAGGATCTTAATGGAGAGTTTTATGCATTTTTATAAATCAATTACTACAAAAAAAATATTGCTTATGAGAATGAATGATGATATTCCAAGTTGTCTTGGTCAACTCGTTTATGAGTATTACGTAATCTTATCTAACAACATAACTAACAATAAAAAAAATCTAATTTTGAAAAAACTTATTAAAATTAAGCAGTTGATAGATGCTAGAAACTACTCTCTCTTGATCTATATGTAATAAAAAAAAGTGATTTAAAATTTAAATTGAACTATATGATGAAAAGGTGTTACATCACATATCAAAGTTATGAAATTTATTATGTTTAAATAGATACCTCCCATATTATAAAAAAGAGTGACAAGGGAATTAGAGATTACATTTATAACCCAATATACATTAGTATCTAATTGATAAAAAAGATTCATTGTTGTTATTGGTTTTAATAGTACAGAATATATATATGAATATATTCTGTACTATTAAAACCAATAACAATGAATCTTTAGTGTAAATTGTTAAACGGTTTCAATACAAAGAGCATGAAGGAGAAATAGAAACATAAATATAGTTTATTCAATACTTATTAATATTTTATAGAATGGATGGTACCTTGATTTTTAAATTACTATTTTC
The DNA here is from genome assembly GCF_000495115.2 of Populus euphratica. Lineage (NCBI taxonomy): Eukaryota > Viridiplantae > Streptophyta > Magnoliopsida > Malpighiales > Salicaceae > Populus > Populus euphratica. Next base: position 85,411 of record NW_011500795.1, on the reverse strand, counting down.
CACCACCATGTCATAAATTTTTTCCACCACCCCTAATTTCCTATTACTTTTCTTCATGTCTGTATAGATTGTGAACATGGGATTCACTTTAAATAGTTGTATTATCATTTGCTTTAATAATTACCTATAATCGAAACTAACCTTATAATTAATTATAGTTCATTTTGTTCTCACTAGAAAAAAAATCTTGTGAAAGAAGGCTTTTTTAGTTTTTTTTTTTTGGCATGATACATGAACGTTTATATGATTTTGATGTTTTTAGCAATATTTTCTAGAATCAAACTGCATTTAATCTCACATAAAGTTGTGAACTTTTATAATTACATTGAATTGAGCATGAAATATTTGATTAGTTTTAGTTTCTCGTGCACCTACATTTTATAATTTTTTGTTTGCATGTTAGAAGAAGAAATTATCGTAATTTGCTAGGAGTTTCATTTGCATGTCAGCGACTTTAATTTGCATGCAGGCTGTGGTAGGAATACTGTCGTGGTCCTTATAAATGCAGACAAAGACAGATGTTTTGTCTTTGGTACAATAAGATTTGAAGACAGTCTATCCAGCGGTTGGTATCAATCATTAAGGTTTGCCAATGCAGATCATTCGGTAGGTATCTATCATTAGTCAATCAGTTAAGGCTAAAACGTGAATGTGGAAAAATGTCTCTATCGTTTTTAATCTCTTATGAGCTAGCAACCTGATAAGACACCTTTTGTCTTTCCCATCTTTGAGACATACGAGATTCCTTGTCCATATTTCATATTTATACCTCTTCGAGGAAAGTATGATACCTTACGCTAGGGTTTAGTGTTCAACTGGAACGTTGTTTGCCATGCCTAAATGGAGTAGGGCTTTCCATAATTTTGGCCCATTTCAGTTGTTAAAGCATTTCCTGTTTTGACTAAAAAACGCTCATATTCTCTGTGAACTCAACTCTTGAATCCCTTATCTGCATCACTGCATGGAGGACCAAAAAACAAAAGTTAGAATGGTCCTCGTCTAATCAATGCATTCTGCAAAAATATGGGCTCCTTTTCAGTCTTACTCTTTCGTATATAATTTTCTTAGTTCTCTTGTCTATCTCCTATAAGATTTAATAAACAAAAAAAGGAGGAAGACAAAAGCTTATTCTAAATGAAATGGATCACTAGGAGCAAATGATTTCAAGTTGAAATGATCAAGGAAACAGTTGATCTTTGTGTTCAAGTTGAAATGATCAAGGAAACAGTTGGTCTTTGTGTGTGTGTGTAAGTTGAAAAACCTACAGCTTGTGTTACGCTGCCAATTCAACAATCAGAATTGCCAAACTCTGAGATCAAGTGAAAAAAATCCTTGAGAACCAACTCATGAAAAAACAAGAAAACTGCCGTCAGCCAAGGCTTCTAGAATCTCTCAGTTTATCACTCTCCATGACTTTGCACTAGCTATAACTCAGTGTCGCATAATCGGATCATCAAATTAGACACCATTCTCCGAGCAAAAGGAATATAGCTCAAGCTGTACCTGAAACAGCTCAAACTGGGCAAATAAGTATTGCGAACAAAGCATTTAAAATGCCAAAAGAACTTCCTATTGTTAAACTCAGAGAAGCTATTGTAGAGACTAGAGATGTTGCCTGATACATAAGAAAAAAGGCTGAAAATCATATTTTGTGGTCTTTAGAGATGAAACAGTACATGGCTGGAACCATGTATTGTAGTCTCTGAAAAACGAAAAAGAGTGTGCTGTATAATTTCTATCCCAAATAGTCTGAACACTATTGTGTACTATGTACAATATTGCAAGACTTCATTGTACAATTCTAATCTTGTGTCCTTATCCCTTCCCATAAAACTGGTGAAATGGGCAAAAGTGAAAGACAAACTTACCAGATAAGGGCACAAATCTCGAATATGATGGCAAACACTGTTAAAATCTTGCTATGGATCTGCAACATGAAAAGAAAGTGCAGAAATGATTTAAAACTGCTACAATTTGAAAGTTTTTATTTTATTTTATTATATATATTTGAGAAAGGAGACTTAGGTGTGTTTTATTGTCAGATATTCAACACAATTGCAGTTCTCTAATATTTTAAAATTTGTTAATTATTCCCCTTTGGAGATGTCTTGTTCTCCAAATTGATCTTGAACACTTTTTTTTTCTCTACTAAAAGGAGGGGAAGCTTTAGCCCAAAAAAAGTTCACAATGGCCAGGATGTGAGATGGCAGGGCCATTTTAGTCTACCGCTCTGTTCAAACTAGAAGCTTTTCATGATTTGACCTCTTCTGAAATTTTGGTGAATTTGTGAGAGAGTGAGAGAAGGTCTTCTGAGAGACAGCACAAGGATAAAAGCATAGGGAATAGAAGCCCATCAGGAGGCATGAACAGAGTCGAAAATGGTTTCAAGTTTAACCACTTGGTTAAAATTCCAAGGAATCTCAATTTTTCAGAGACACAGGTAAAAGGAATCCTCAGCTTCATTTAGTCTGTCAATGAAGCAGAAAGCTTTCTGGTCAATTAACAATGTAAATAGATACAACGGTAGAAATTTATACCTAAATTCTACATTATTTAAATTTGAATCCATAACTCAGAATCAAAATGCCAACATGATGTAAATTCTTCTGTGGTAGATAAAAAAGAATGCAATGACAACTAAGGAAACGAAGGGTGAAAATGGAGAAAATATGACAGAGTACCAGAGAATTAGGAGAAGTGCAATTTTCTTTGAGGTAGCACTGAAGAAGAACCTTAATCGTTAACAAAAGGAATTCTTTTAATAACTTGAGGTGAAAATGGTTAGATGCACATTATCTTGTATGCTGCAGTACATAAACTAAGGATAACAGAACTTCTCATTTTAATTGCAAGAAAGTGAAAAGAAATGGGCATGATCCAGAATACTCATGTTTGGGATTGAAAATTTGAACAAACCAAGGATACTAACCCTATAGGTCATAAAAACAATCATGATTGCACTTTAATTTCCCAAGTTTTCTCTATCATTGAGGGGCACTACTATTATATTTGAAAAATGAATTGAAACTGTTGAAATACCAAGAGTGCACAAATGAGAGCCAGAACAACGCATCCGATGTATATAGCTGTTGCATAAATTCGGGCAGGGTCAAACATCATGCCTAGTTGTCGCTCAGTTCCAATAAGGAAGGCTGTGCTGCCATACACAAAATAAATTCAGAATGCAAATGACCTCAAGAAGGGCAACAATTCAGTTGATCTGAATTACAGATGATCTCAGGGATACTATCTGTGTGGAATCAATAAAGCTCTCTAACTTATGTAAACTCACTTCCAAATACACAATAACACACGACTGAGTAGGCTGGCAAAGTCCAACATGGAGTGCCAAAAAGCCTCAGATCAAAAGTGATAAAATTAACTAGTTTTTGCCAGATTATTCAAAGTGTTTATATTAAGAAAGAATTTAAATGAAGTTATGCCAGGCAACAATAACAACAATAAAAAAAGAAGCCCTTCCTTTGCTATGATGAATAAGAAGTGGTGTTTTTGTTTTTACACGTATGAAAGAAATATTACAAATCAGGGTGGCAAGGGGACTGGATATAAACTTGTGCCTGAACAAACCAGCAAATAGAGAGATTAAAAATAAAAGATTAAAATGCAATCTAAATTGAGTAAGAATGTCAATCTACCTTCCAACTGCCAACATATTGCCAAAGGTGAACAATAATGCAAATTTAATGGGCTTGGCGAACACAATCAAGGACTGCAACACAAACAGATTTTGTAAAGATATCAGCAATTTTAAGATGCCCACATGCTTCCATTGAAATACAGCTTTCAAAATGTCACAATAAATGATCACAAAAGCGAGTATGTTGTCTAACAGGATTATGACTCAAAATCAGTATACTCCTTCAACATGCTCAGATTCTCAATGTTCTATCATCCCACACTTTCCCTCAACTAATCTAAACTCACCTACTTAAGCAGGAAACAGAAGGGAAATACTATCTAGTAGTAATAATGGGACTTGAATGTCTACTTAAGCAGGAAACGAACGAGAACACCAATCAAGTGGTAATAATGGAACTTCAATGTATGAAAGATGCATAGAGTTTCTATGCTCAAAGAAAAGGAAGAAGGTTAACTTAGGAGTTAAAAATTTACAGATATTGGTAAGACAACACCTCTTTTGCAATTAGGCATGCTAACAATCTAAGCCAAGCAGAAGAACCTGACAAAATTTTCTCCAGATACATATCCTATTCATTTACTTCCCATTTCTTCGCAGCCTGAAACTAAATAATTTCATCACTAATAAAGTACAAATACATATCATTTTTAACCTCTAAGATGCATTCTAAACTATGATGCTGATTTTGAAATGCGATCTTCTTGTGATAGTTTGGCCCAATGATCTAATTTGATGATAGCTTACCAAGAATCTTTTCCATGGATGATAGAATGCATTATTAGAGAAAAAGGGCAACATTGAGAGAAGCTTTGAAAGAAAAGAAAAGAAAAGAAATGGAAATTGTTGGCGAGGGGGATCTATATATGGTCCATGCTTATAGGCTCCAGGCTGTTATAGACAGTCCAGAAATGATGATTGTCCAACATCTCCAACATGACAGGAATTCCCATATTCTTCTTGAGGCAAGTCTAGAGGACTGCTCCTCAGTGTTTATATGCCCAAGCTAACAACATATCAACCACCAACCAAAGGTATACTAACATCATCCCACGGGAGTGATGATTTGATACATGAGTTATATAAATGGTGCTTGTGGCATCCTGTTAACAAAATGCAGTAAATGTAGTGGAAGCATGTGAAAAGCAATGTGATCTGCAGATGCAGACAACTTGCCCCTCTTAGATGCCCTGATAGGGAAAATGAAAGTTTAATACTAAGCTTGCTATGGGACTGTTGTATTATGGAAAGTAGTCTAATAAATGACATACTACAATATGACAGTAATCCTTGTATAGTTGTATTAGATAATACGCCTCTATAAATTGGCCAAAGAATTACCCTATAAAAGTTTGAAAACCATTTGAATAGTCTAAACAAATTGAGCTGACAACATCAAATTAGTAGAGCATGAATTACAAAACCCAACAGACTGAACTGCAAAAGTTGAACATTTAATGAACTCCTCAGAAGCAATTCCACTTTTGTAGACATTCAGTAAAAGAAAGAAATTCGAAACCTTAGACACGGATATAAACACAGGAAGAAAATCTATAAGCTCCTTGCAATATTTGAGACAAGAATATTTCTACCATTAATTACTTCAAATTTTTTCTCTTCAAAAGCTAAATTTATTACATATTACCACTTCCAAAAACACATTAAATTTCAATCTCTAACATCGCATAAAGAACACATTTTATGCTTCAGTACAATCCAACAACAAACAAAAAGATAAACTTCAAACCGACATACCAGAAACATAAGAGCCAAACCAGCGACCAAAGAGGCAGCAAATGCATACATTCTCTACACAAACAAAAACCCAGATAGCCAAAAGGCTTTAGAAAATAAAAAATTATGAAAACTTTATAATCAAGAAAGATACAAGATTTGAGGTGGAATTAGAAAAACAAACCTGCGTACAAACCCAGATAGCCAAAAGGCTTTAGAAAAAAAAAAATATATGAAAACTTTATAATCAAGAAAGATGCAAGATTTGAGGTGGAATTGGAAAAACAAACCTGCGTAGGAGAAAGTGAACAAAGGCCATCTGATTCTTCTTCCAAGAAACTCTCTTCTCTCTCCTCATCATCACATGATAAGAACTGATTTAGCTTCCACATGGGTATTTTGTGGTAAAAATTTAAGCTTTTTCAATGCTTTTGCTCTTTTTTATTCTTTCTAACAACATTCTAAAATCTCCTGAAGACAAATTTTTTTTTTTTTTTTTTAAATCCCTGAAGAGAGAAGGCAGGAGAAAGTTCGCATTAAGCTGGCTAAGCAGCTTAAACAGCCCTCAATGAAAGGCGATGAGTCGTTCTAGTCCCTTTAATTTGGACATTTGGAGTTAAGATGCTCTGAGTTTGAATAAATTATACAAGCCCCCCTGAAAACCTGAATATTAATACCTTGACCACATAAATACAAGTTACAATTAACATCGAAAGTTTAATTGTAACGTTATAGTTTTTTTTTTTCTAAAAAAGATTATCCTAATATCTTTGATTTGAAATTTTTTATTTATGATTAATTTTATTTATTTTACCATTTCATTTATATTTCTGATGGTAAGATTTAAATATGATATTATATAAACATATTTAAAAATATCAAATTAAAAATGCTAAATATAATTGAATAACTGTGATTTTAGATGAGAAAAACTCAAAAAATAATTTAAAAATATCAATAAATGTATTTTTTTTCAAAGAATAATCTGCTATAAAGATTTATTAATCTACCATCTTCTTTAGTATATGGGATGAAAATTATCAGTAATGTTATTATTTTGAGAAGCAAGTCCTAGATTCTTTTAGTATGGGCCACGCTTTGAAAATTTTTAAGGTTTTCTACATTTATATTTACAAGTCATAATATTATATTTATAATTTTTAACACATTGATTATAACAAATTTTCTATCAGATATATACATAAAAAATGTATTCAATATTTATAAATTATTTTTTTTTTAATTTTTGCATCCCTTGCGCAAATTTAACCATTTTTATCCGTTCAAGGTGAAAGATAGGTCCATGACCCTTATCATGAAATAAGGATTTTACTATAAACTAATTATGTTTTTAATATTAAAAAAAAAATTACATCATTTGAAAAATAATAAGTTACTTCGTGTAATTATAGCAAAAATCAGGGCAAGCGCTGTAATTAAAAGTAAACTAAAACCAGAAACGACACCGTTATAATGTTTCGAACATTTCTCTTTGGACAATAAAGATAAAAATCGAACCTCGCTGAACCTCTCGCTTCTGCGACTTCTGTCAACTGAGAAGTGAGAACCCTAAACAAAACCACACTTAAATCCACTGCAAGTTTCACCGGAGCCGGAGGCAGAGACCGCGGCGAAGATGTCGTCGACTCTATTAGAGATGACTCGCGCCTCTCACGAGGAAGTAGAGAGACTCGAACGACTCATCGTTAAAGATCTCCAGAACGAACCAGCAAATAACAAGGACCGTCTTTTTCAAAGCCACCGTGTCCGTAACATGATTGACAATATCATTACCACTACTGAGAAACTGGTAATTCCTCTCTCTCTCATTAATTTACTTTAACAATAATTATAATTTTTAGTTTCTGGTTTTTATTTTTAATTTTTTTTTAATTTTTTAGGTTGAGATATACGAAGATAAAGATAATGCGAGGAGAGATGAGATTGCGGCGCTTGGAGGACAAACCGCGATGGGGACTAATGTGTTTAGTGCTTTTTATGATAGATTAAAAGAGGTAAGTTAATGTTTTTAATTGATTTTAATTAAGCAATTTATATGATGATTGCTGGTTGTTATGCAACTTGTGCTGTATTAATTGGTTGTAATTCTTTTTTTGTGTGAAGATTCGAGAGTATCATAGAAGGCATCCAGCAGCTCGGGTTGTTGATGCCAATGAGGATTATGAGGCAATGCTTAAAGAAGAGCCAGTAATTGAGTTTACAGGCGAGGTTAGTCTCTTTAATTTGTGCCACTTAATGGCTGTTTTAGCTTAGTTCAACCTGTTGGTATTTTTGGGCTGTAGTTTGACATTGTGAATGTTCGAAGAGTTTATGGTAGGCAACTGGAAATTAGGGTTGAGGTGGTTTATAGAATTTGAAGAAACTGGTCTGGGTTATTTTCATCTACTACTTTTTTGCTCAATAAATGAACTGACACCATTAGATGTTAGTGTCATATAATGTATATAGGATAATGGGGGCAGTAAATTAAGTAATGCGTTACAAAATCTTGAGATTCTGTTGGCATTTTCAAGTTCATCTACTGTGAGATTGGAGTGAGTAGTCTTTTCAGTTTGATACTTTAGGACATAGTTTCATATGCCAAGATTCAAAGTGTTCATGCTAGGTAACTTATAATTTATTAGTTGGAAAACAATTGTTTGCCTTTTTTCTACCAGAGACTTATCCTAATTATGTTGTATGAATTTTCCCTGCAATAACTAACACTATAGCTGGATTTATATTACAGGAAGCATTCGGGAAATACCTAGACATGCATGAATTGTATAACCAGTACAATAATTTAAAATTCGAGAAGCCTATTGAATACTCTACTTACCTTGACATTTTCTCCCAACCAAATATTGTACCCCGCAAATTGAAGTTTTCAAGGTAGACTCTCTCTCTCTGCGCCCCCCTGATTTTTTGATACATTTTTAGGTGTTATATTTTCCAGCATCTGCATCTCACTGTGATTTTTTTATCCAAATTTTAAATTCTGTTTTTGTTTCAATTTTCTTCAGGCAATACAGGGAATACATGGAGAATCTACTTGAATATTTAGTTTATTTTTTCCAGCGGACAGAGCCCTTGCAAGATCTTGATAGGATTTTTTCAAAGGTTTATTTTAAATGATTCTTTCTTTCTTTTTTAATTCTTTTGCTCATTGTTTATGATGCTGTAGGACACTTGCCTGCTTGATTCACCTAATGCTAACACTAGTGTCAAACAGTAATTTTTGCTTCTAAATGCCAAGTGCTGCTACAATTTTCTCATTTTTTTTTTGTATATAGAACAAAGAATTTTGACCATGCTTGGTTATAGCCAATTATGTACTTCATTTGACATTATAGGATTGTTATTGTTGTAGGTTACTACTGAATTTGAAGAGCAATGGGAAAATGACGCAGTTCAAGGATGGGAAAAGACCAGTCGAGAAAATGGGCATTTGTCAGCTGATCATACTGTTATTGATCTTGATTTTTACAGCACCGTTGAGGAGCTGAAAGAAGTGGGCCCTGAAAAATTAAAGGAGGTAAGCCATATAATTTTTTTTCTGGCTGCATAGTTTTTCCATCAAACGCTTTTTGCTTAAATGGAAATCTAAAATCATAGAGCATTCTCTTGCTTATTTACAGTAGTTTATGTTAATTTCAATAAACAAAGATGTACTTCTATATTACCAAGTGACAGCTGATAGTGACATGTTACCATTATCCTTATAGTGTTGAGTTTAAAGTGCTAGATGGGATGCTGTTATTAATCCACATTTCTTCAATGTTGATTGCTTTGACAATTTAACATGAAATACTCTGATATCAGACAGTGTGATTGACACTGGAAATTATTAATAATATCAAATGCAGTGCTGTGGAGTCACATTTCATGTCATTGATTGCTTTGGTAGTTTAACGAGAAATACTCTGGTATCGGACAGTTTGATCAACACTGGAAAATATTAATAATATCCAGTGGGTTGCTGTGGAGTCACAGAAGTTTGTAATAGAAAAGTATGCCACGACTTGGGCAATTGTTATTGTTCAGTTGCTTCATCAATGTTTCCAAGTTCATTCCATGTGCTGTAACAGTTTTTTTTTGCAGAATTCTATTTTGTTGGTTTTAGTTGTCCTTTCCAACTGCATATATTTTTAATTTGCTTGCTACATGTTTTCTGTCAGGCATTGGCTGCATTGGGGCTAAAGAGTGGTGGTACTTTACAGCAGCGTGCAGAAAGGCTTTTCCTCACAAAGGTTGGACTAGTTCTTTTACTATATACAAGCCTTATAAGTTGAGGAACAAAAGAGATCCAATGGATGTTCTCTTTTTCTCTAATTTCTTAGTTAAAAATTAATCTTTTTGTCAGGAGGGAATTTTTTTTCCATTTCATACTTGGTCAGTTCAGTGGTGAACATGAATTTATAATTTTGGGTAAGAGAAGATTGCATTAAAAATTTAAGAATTACCAAGTGTGATGGACAATAAGACTTCCTCCCAAAGAAGAGAGGAAACAGATATTTATAAAAGAGCAGCCCACTCATGCTGAATATTAGCCAAGGAAACTCCCCTAAAAGCAGTGCTTGAAGCTTGAACATGCAAAGACACACACGTGTTTGTTTGTTTGTTCTTATGTTAAGAGCCTCTCTAATCACATCTAACTTCAAGCTACGTTGTGGCATTTTATTTATGGAGTAGAATCCTCCCTATGGAACTATTCTTCAATTGGAGGATGCTTTGTTTCCTTAAGCTAGATTAGATTACTTCTCAACATGACTTGTTTTTTTTAAACAAAAATGTATCTTATTTGGTTCATCTCACATACATGCACGCATGTTTGTTTGTTTGTTCATATGGTAAGAGCCTCTCTAATTACATCTAACTTCAAGCTATGCTGTGTTATTTTATTTATGAAGTAGAATCCTCCCTATGGAACTATTCTTCAATCAGAGGATGCCTTATTTCCTTAGGCTGGATTAGATTACTTCTCTACATGACTTATTTTTTTTTTTAAAAAAAATGTTTCTTATTTGGTTTGTTTTGGCATTTTGTGTTTTATGTATTTATTTGTTTATTCTGTGCAGGACACACCTCTTGAAAAGTTGGACAAGAAACATTTTGTGAAAGGATCACGTGGATCAGAACCGAATGGGGGTGCTGCAACCTCAAAAGAAGTTGACAATTCAAAAGAAATTGCCCTGATGGAGGCCAAAATTAATAAATTGTGCGACTTGCTAGATGAGGTTAGCTGTGGTGCAAATGTACCCTGTTTCTCCTCCATTCTCTTGACCAGTATCAAATTAAGATTTAATTTTTTGCTTACCTACCAGATTTTTTGTATGTTTTAATAGTCTGCATTTGAATATTGACTGCATACGTGCCTTAAATAATTCTTTTTTGTGGTTTTTGGTAATTGATTTTTCTGTGACCTTGTGCAGACAATTGTACGAACAAAAGAAAATGTTGTGAAGAAGCAGGCTTTGACATATGATGAAATGGAAGCAGAACGTGAGGAGGTAAGTTGTCATAAGTCGCCACAATTTCTAAAGTGCTTTAGCATATAAAGTAGTGTGAATGACAACTTTTAACATAGCATTTCATATTAACATTCTATGTGCTTTTGGTACCCGGGCAAAATTGTAGCAAGCCATTTGCACCATGATGATATTAGATGATCAAACCCTATTGCAATCCAGTATAAGCAGAATATTTTTTTTCTCTTGTAGTGGGCAGGGTATGCTAATGCATTATTGCCAACTATGCATGATATAGCTGCATATAAAGAACAATTTGTAATACAAAGCAGCAAGACCATTTGCATGAACTTTTTCTTACTGTCTGCATAAATTGGACGTCTGATTGTTATTGTCCAAGAAATTAGACTTGAGTGTTTCGGCTTGCTGGCAATAATTGATAATGTGATTTTGAAACTGATGCAGGAAGAGACACAGGCTGACACTGAAAGTGATGATGATGAGCAACAGATTTACAATCCTCTCAAGTTGCCAATGGGTTGGGATGGGAAGCCTATACCTTACTGGCTGTATAAACTTCATGGTCTTGGTCAGGTACGTTTCTTATTAATTGTAGAAGCCCGTTGTTGTTGTTTAAGTAGCATATCTCATAACTGGTTTCTTCCATGCGTATTCTGTTTCTTTCGGCTATTTGGTAATAAAGTTTTTTCTCTCTACATTAGGGAGTAGTTTTCTCTGCTGTATATTGTTTTCATTTTCCCAGGTGTATTTGATTGATTGTGAGGAAGTTTTCATTTTCAAGTGCAATAAGTAATGTATTATCCATCATTATAATGCATCTAATAATTCTCTAGTTATATTAGTTGTTTAGTGGAGGTTCTTTTTATGGTGTAGTTATAGTATTCAATAGTTTCTTTGGTTAGAGGATCTCAATTATTTTTCTGCATGTCAGGAATTTAAGTGCGAGATATGTGGGAACTATAGTTACTGGGGTCGTAGAGCATTTGAGCGGCATTTCAAGGAATGGCGTCATCAGCATGGAATGCGTTGCCTTGGCATCCCAAACACCAAGAACTTCAATGAGATCACATCAATTAAGGTGCGTCCATTCTCAGACATTTTTCTGAAATCTGAACCATTCTTTGTTAAATGCCTTTTATTTTGCCCATTCAAATCAAACTCCTAAATCTTTTTTTAGCGTGAAATTCTTAGTGCTGATTTTGCATGTTAGTTTCAAATCTAACTCCCGCTTTCATTTATTCACTGGGCTCTTTTTGTCTAAGACTTAAATTTTCTTTTTCTTTTTGTTTTTTTTCAGGAAGCACAAGAATTATGGAAGAGGATACAAGAGCGGCAAGGAGTGAACAAGTGGCGCCCAGATCTCGAGGAAGAATACGAGGATAAGGAGGGTAACATTTACAATAGAAAGACATACACTGATCTCCAGCGCCAGGGACTGATTTGAAGTGCAATATATTGCCAGAGAAGCATCTTAATTTTGAACGGTGAGAGTGACCTACCCAACCCAGTGCTGGGAAAATCATTTGCAGTTCTCAAACATTGTAACAACTTTGGCATGGCTTTGTAAAATGGATGTATTCATCTGCTAGCATGTAGTCCATAAATTTTACTTGTCAAACCGGACTAAATGAAATCGTAAAGATGAATTTCAAATTGATTTGCCTCACTTTGTATAATTGAGTTACAGTTTCATTGCTCATAGATCTCTTTGGATGTCATAGATTTGTGTTTATGCATGGGCGCGAATATAATTTATTGCCTGAAGTGGCAAATCAGCTGGTTGGGATTAAGGTATTTAAATTTTCTTATCCTGTAATTACTGGCATATGATCGGCTTGCGATAAAAAGTTCTGAAGTTGCTTTGATATTATTTGGTAGTGGAGTTGTAATTATTTTTTGAAGTATTTGTTATTTAAAAATTATTTTTGATATCGGTATATCAAACAGATATAAAAAATATAAAAATATTAATTTAAAATAAAAAAAATTTATAAAAAGTGATTTTTTAAAATATTTTTATTCTTTAATACATGCAACTTTCTTTGATACTTGCAACTTGAGTTGTGCGGCAAAGTAACAAAGATACCTAAGCTTAATGATCCTGGAATCTAGTAAGGCATGGATAATATTGTGAGGATCAATTTTAGATGTCACTAGCTTTAGTGTGGGTTAGGTTATTTTTTTTCTAATCTAAAAAAATAATTTGTGGGTTAGATTATTATTCTTTCTAACCTAAAAAAATAATGTTAAAACATTAGGAAGTCAAAACTTATTTCTGATAGACAATATTTTTAAAATATTTAAATGGTGTATGTTGGAAAATATTTTTTTCAAAAAAAATATTAAAATAGAGGCATATTAGATTGATCTAAGCTAATAATAGTTAACAAGTGAAATTTGCAAATTGAGGTGAGAGATTATTATAAAACCATAAAATTTATATTGAAACAAATTAAAAATCTTAGTTATAATGAAACAAATATGGAAGGTTACAAGAAAAAAATATAATTTAAAAAACAAAAAAAAATGATTCTATGATGGCGGATGAAACATTGTAGGAAAAACAAAGTTGAGACAACACTAGGATTTCTAAAGAAGAAAAAAAAATTTGAGATTTGAGTTATTGAGTTTAATAAGTTTAGTTAATTCATGAACCAAAAAAATAATTTTAATTTAATAATATAAAAAACCAAGAAAACTTGAACGAATCTTGGGTTAATTTTATAAAACCATAACCTTTGAAATGTTAGATTCAAGCTCAATAAAAAAGCTCATTAATTCCCAACCAATTTAATATTAAATGATAAAATAAAATAAAAATTAGTCTACAAAACATGTAAAGGCGTAAAAATAACAATAAAAAAATAGAGATCAAATCTAATAAAAAAAATTAGAGGGTGAAATTGTAGAAAAAAAAAATCTATAAATCATCCCTTATAAAAAAAAAATAACAATTGTCGCACTCAACATCGTGGTGGCCTTAAAAATTTATCATGAAAAGAATGGATTTCTGACATCTTGTTCTTTAACGAGGAATGATCTTATTTAAGGAGTCGTCACTTAGTATTATGGTCACTAAAAATCCTGACTAATTAGCAAAGATTCTATGGTATGAGACTGGTTATGCGAAAGAAAAGATATTATCACTCCTTAAACGTCCTATTTGAGGCAGACTATATTGCTAATATTTTGTTAGTTTATGTTATATGGTTTGTATATGATATTCCTGACTCTAGTGCCAACGAATATTGAATTATGGATACTTCTAACCCTGACATTATTAAATATTATGTAGTTATAAAATAAAATAAATTTAAATTCATATTTTTATTATTGACTTTAGTGTCAATGAATAAAAATAAAAATAAAAATTATTTTTATGTATACATATTTTTTTATTTTTATGTAGCTAAAATAAAATAAAATAAAATTAGTTTATGATAACAATTAAAAATAATAAGGACTAAATATGAGAGATGGAAAGATTAATGAATGATGAAATTAAAAATAATTTTCAATTTGAAATGATATTTTTAAATAAAAAAGTTATAATTAAAAGAATAATGACTAAATTTAAAGGGAAAACAAATTAAAGGGTTGTTGTGAATGTTTTTTAGAGACAATGTTCAAATCAAGGTGGATAAAAGAGAAATGAAGAAGGAAAAAAAGGAAAGAAAACCAAATTGGATGGAATTACTATGCATGTAGTGTCTAAGAAGAAAGAGAATATTGAAACAAATCACTTGACGTGATGGAACATTGGTTTTGATCCTCGGAGATAGCTACACGCACCACTTGAAGGCAATAAAGGGTTGACGCATGCAACACAAGCATCAATAATTTTTTTGTTTTTTATTATATTTATTAAATTACCTTCTTGCCCCTAGGATAAAATAATTATTATGAAAAGAACATTTATGAAATTAAAAAAAAAACCCTAAAGTCATACTCGGAGAATTTTGATTCCAAGGGCAAGGGCAATTGGATCATTATAGTGTTCTTTAAAAGTAAAAGACCAAAAATGTCTCTAAATTATAGTTAAGTATGTTTTTTCTTTTAAGGGTATTCAAGTAATTTTAGTATATAAATGTTTTTTTTTGTAAAGATCAAAATGGAACGATTGTTTTATCTTCCACAAAAAAGCAAAGAAGTAATATTACTATTTTAATTTATAATAAATTATAACTTTGTTATAGTAGTACTTTCATCGCACCATTTAGGTTTTTTTTAATATTTTATTCTGTAAGATATAAAATGATCAAAATAAAATAAAAATCATTTCATTTCCTAAGATAAATCAACCAAGATTTCCTAAATTATTCAAAGATTTATAGTAAGACATGACGTGAACTATGTGATTTTTTTTAGTTGAGTTTTTTTTTTATATAAAATTGTGAAATCAAGTGATATAATAAAAAAATTATAAAAAAATAATAATTTAATTTTGATATGCATCAAGAAAATAAAATATATTAAATATTTTTTAAAACTTTATTATCTTAGTTTTAGGATAGAAATTCTATAGATTCAATTTTAATTAATAAAAAATTGATACAAAGTTGAAAACAAATGTAGTGTTACAAAATGTATAAAACTTGGGTTAGATATTTTTCATGGGTACAAAATCCATTATTATTTCTATTTCTGATCAAACAAAATAAAAACAATACAAATAAATATAATTACAATGATTACAAAAATATTATGTTAATATATAGTCAAATTGCTAGAAAATTGATCATAGACGAATAATCTAACAACTAAAATTACATCATCTATTGCAAGGGCATACAACTAGTTAATTATGCTTTGGATGGGAAAGCCAATTAGGAGTTTAGCTTGTATAATAATTTCTATGATCTTAGAAGTTATGTATTATTTATTGGAATTGCTTTTTCCTCCTAAGAAAATGTTTATCTCGGACAAAACGTTATAGCATTTTACTTTATTCTTGGAAGAAAATGCTCATGTACAATTCTAGACTTTGACTACAAATATTTACTTTCAACCTAAAAAGATTTACTTCTTTCTTTAACTTTATAAGTTAAAACAGTAAGATCTATTCAACATAATTTATTTTTATGAATGTACCAAGTAAATATATAAAATATGTTTTTGAAATCCTCATGGTTTTTTTTTTAATTTTCATTTATTTTTATCATGACCAGAAAATTAATAAATACAAACAGAAATACCAATAAATTTTTTTTATTAATATTTTATAGTAATTTTTACTGATCAAATTTTTTCATCGCTAACTCTGTCAGCAAATTTGACAAAAATATATTATCAGTATATATAAGAGAATCATTTTCAAAAAATAAAAATTAAATAAAAGTTAAATAGCACTGTAAGTTTTTATAAATAAATTTCTATTGTCAATGTGTCTTAAAATGACATTATTTTCACAACAAATTTTAACCATAGGATTAAGTGAAATCCATTCAGCCGTTCTTTGCTTCATTTGCTGCTCTACTCTTATGCATTACCTTGCTTGTAGTGCATCCATATTTCTTAACCATGATCGGTGCCACCATGCACGATCACGTTATTAGCAATGAGACAGAAAGGCTCTCTTTGCTTGCCATCAAGAATCAGACTGATAATGATCCAATACAAGTCATATCTTAATGGAATACATCTCTCCATTTTTGCTAATGGAGCGGTGTTTCATGCACTCGCAGGCATCGAAGAGTTACCATGTTGGGCTTAAGGTAACAAAGTTCGTCAGGAGAAACCTATCTCCTTCAATTGGAAGCCTCAGTTTCTTCGAATCATCGATAGCACAAACAACAGTTTCAAAGGGGTGGAGTGCCACGTGAAGTCGGTCGCTTGTTTGGGTTGTAGGAGTTGGAGTTGACAAACAATTCCTTGCAAAAACACATGGCGGCTAGTCAATCGAGTTGTTCAAATTGAAAATCCTTGGCTTTGCTTCATGTTTTGATCCTGATGTTCTTGTTTTTTTATTTTTATTTTTTAATTTGTTTCTTAAGGAAGCTCATCAGTCAAGTACTTTAGGTACGTAGTCCTTTCGGAACTAGATGGTATTGCCGAAGGGGCTGAGGGATATTGTTGATCATGCCCTCCTTTGGAACTAGAAGGGAAGGAAGCATCCAGCAGCAATAGCCGGAAACAAGAAAAGGTGCACAGTACGCGCAATGTCCTTACTTCTATACTTGAGATTGGTGTTGCATGTTCAGAAGAATCACCAAGAGAACGAATGAACTTATGCAATGTTGTTAAGGAACTACACCTAAATCTGAAAGGACAGAATAACCTCAGACAACGAGCTAGCATTGCATATTCTTTCTTAACTCGTCCTTCTCACCTAATATGAAACACTCTGACAGACATCAGTGATCTGTTCAGCTCAATGTAGAGTCCTACAGGTGTTTACTGTTAAAACTACACCATAGCTTGGGAAACTTGTAATATTTTATTGCTTCGTCAATGTGTCCAAGTACCTTTCATGATTTTTAACAGTTTTAATTACTTGCATAATTCTTTTTGGCTGGCAGTCATTGGCTGCATTGCTAAGTGGTAAAAATAATATTCGAAATTAAACAGAAAATAATTAAAATAGCAAAAAACAACAACTTCATTGGTCTAATTTGAAAGCTTCCTGAGATTTCATGGGTAATTAAAATGTGTTATAGCTCATGGGCATATCCGCCAAATCTATAGAATTAAATTAAGCGTTTAATATGTCTGACCTTCTTCACAGCTTTGTCATGTCTTTCTGTTTTATAGATGCTTTGGCAACACATTTCACCTCGGTTTCTTGCCCTAAAAAAAAGAAATTCGTAACATGAAAAGATCATCATGAACAAGTCTAAAATATCTCTGTTTTTTCCCTCACATTTCACTGATTAATAGCATTCCGTTTTCTGCAGAAAAATCATTTAACTGTGATTATGAGAAGGTACTTTTAACAATTTTGCTCATGAGCTGGAAAGTACAACTGCAAAAGATTTGTAAGAAAATAATTACGCAAACAGCTTCTCATCCTTCTAGCCAGTGAAATTATGAAGGCGAGGAAAACAAGCTGAGGCAGAAAATCCAACAAAGCATGAATTCCCTTTGCTGGAACTATAAAACATAAGCAAGAGAAAAGGCTGAGATGGGCAATATCGCCTCTGAGAGAATTTAATCAGTAATTATCGGTAATTAATATGCTAAGGATAGTCTTTAATTCTTAACTGCGCATTGCTGATTAGGGCATGCTTCGAAACTGTTAGAGATTCCAATTGATGATATTTTGATAATTGCTTATTTGAAGCTAAGTATATTTATATAATATTTAAAAAAGTTTGACAAATTATTTATATCTACAGGAAAGATTTATATTATTAGAGATAGAAAAAAAATACAATACAAATACATGAAGGAGAAAAATCACTTTCACTCAATTCAACTCACATCTCTTATTGCTCTCTTATTGCTGTACTTGCAGCTGCAGCCATTAGCAGCCCTTAACTTTCTCTCTTGATCTCTTACATTCTGCACTCTCTTTGTCACTCATTTTATTGCTTTCTTGATACTTATTTATAGGCAAGAATGGTGCCACCAGCTCCAGCTCATCTTCAATAATGGTGGCCACCTAACCTTTACTTATTTTGTGACTTTCGGTTGCTGCACCAGCAACTCTCTTTGACTCTCACAACTGAATTTTTTTCTTTGACAATGGTAGCCATCTTTTTCTAGAAGATGGGCTGCAAATGCTACCATATAAGTGGCAATATCCCAATAAACACCTTATTTGCCATTAATATAGGGCAATTATCCTTCTGCTTCTTTATCACATACTTGCATCCTGCAGCTCTTCCAAGCTTACCATTCTGAGAGCATCTTTGACCAAGTTTATAAGTACTTGCCAAATCTTTCAATCACTAGAGTCACCCAAGCACCCTTTTGCTCACTCTAAAGGATCACTTCAACCAGTGATCTACTATATCTCATCTGAAGAATGATAATGCTTGTCTCTATGACACAACTTTCTCCTTTGAACGTATCAACCATGTTTAGTTTGAAATGATTTTTTTAAGCTTTACTCTAAGGCTTACAACACCCTCTCAAACAAAAATTTCTATTTCCAAGTGTGACAATCATTATCTGAGTATCTCAATATGATCACTTGCTCATCACTTTTCCAAGAGCTACTCATTTATAATTTTAGAAACTTTTATTTTTGAGCAAAAATCAAACACCACTTTAAACCAAATGCTCTGATACCAATTGTTGGAGATTCCAACTAATGATGTTCTAATAGTTGCCCATTGAATGCTAAGCACACTGACACAATATTTAATGTAGTTCGGCAAATTGCCTACATCCACAAGAGAGATTCATATCATTGGATATAGAGAAAGGATACAACACAAATATATGAAGGAAGAGAATCACTTCCACTCTACTCAACTCTCATCTCTCATTGCTGCATTTACGGCTGTTACCATTGGCAGCCCTTCACTTTCTCTCTTGGTCTCTCACGTTATGCACTCTCTCGCACACTTATTTTGTTGCTCTTTTAATGCCTATTTATAAGCAAGAATGGTGCCACCAACTCTAGCTCATCTTCAATAATGATGGCCACCTAACGTTTACCTACTTTGTGACTTTCAGTTGTTGCACCAACAACTCTCTTTGACTCTCACAAGTTGACCTTTTTTATTTGACAATGATAGCCATCTTTTTCTAGAAGATAGGGTGTAGATGCTGCCACATAAGTGGCAATATCCTAATAGTAACAAACTAGCACTCAAGCGAAACTTACAGGAAAACGACCAAATGAGGTTTATAGGCTTTGTTTTTTATTTTTTCTTTTTTATACTTAGTTTTTGAGTGTCGAATTTAGGTGTAACTTTGGCGTTGTTAAAATGTTTTTAGGCATTGAAAAAGTTGGCTCACCATAACTTATGTACCTTTCTTACTCGATGCAAGTTTATGGTTACCTTTCTTCACCTACAAGTGATGGTAGTGACTCGTTTATTCTATCTGATCTATAGGATATGTCCTGTTTATATGAAAGATTCTTTTTATATTACATATACATTACGTGTTTCTTATATGTGAAATATAAATTTTAGTATCTGAAAATTAAACAAGTACATATATTTTTGTTTAAGATATTTGCATAAATAAATAAAATTATCATTAATTTTTTTAAAAAAATTAATTTGTAATTACTTTATTTAGTTGTAAAATCAAGCTAAGATTTATACTCTGTAAGAACTCAAATTCAAGTGTGTATTACAACGTAAGATTTGATGCTGTTGATTTAATTTGACTTCAAAAAAGATATTTGATTTGTCTTTCTTGCTTGAAAACAATTTCTAATCTCTTTTTATTTGTTGAGATTTGTAAGGGTATCTAGATCTTTTACTAATACTACTTAATATTATTTTAATGATTGATTTTTATTTATAATAAAATATTTTAAATATCTTATTTATACATGTATGTTCTTAATGCCAACCTTTCAAAAATAAATTAAAAATGACATGACAAATTTTGATTGGTTACAATTTTTTGTTTCTACAGTACGAAACCCTTTTGTTGGTTTTTCCTGGTAGATTGGTCTTTCTAGAAGACCCAGTTGGAGATTTTCTTTGAGGCATTGGCTTCCCATCCTGGAAGTTACTCTGGCGTTGGATGAGGGATCGACCGGCAGGGCGGAAGATGAGGGATCTCTTGCTTGGAGTATTACCTGTACATTTTCAAGTAGTGAGAAGAGATACTGTGAGAAATGAAGTTCCTTTTTTTTTTTAAAGTTTTTTTTGGTCTTGCAAAATCTTCCTTATCAAGCCTAATTAGATTTATGAACAACGATGCATCTCTTTTTTTTTGTGTTTATTTTTTATTTTCTATTTTTTTCTTATCTTGTAGTTACATTCTTTTTAAACCCTGATTATATGAAATTAGGTTTGGAATTATAATAAAAATACAAAATTACAAGTTAAAAGAACTACAAAATAGAATATAAAGAAAATAGATGGTCAACCATAAATACACAATAAGTTTTATTTGGTACAAAATTTTATTTTATTACTAATTTAGTCTTTAGATTAGAGAGAAAAAAGAGAAACTTGCTAGAAAATAACAAAAAAAAATTATTAATTTATCTATTTTTTAGTAAAAAAAAAAATCATAAATCTTGATATCAATAAGCTTTGTTCATGAAGAAAGTTTGATAATAGTAATTTTATCTTTAAATAAAGAAAGTTTGAAAATTATTAATTTATCTATTTTTTAGTAAAAAAAAAAATCATAAATCTTGATATCAATAAGCTTTGTTCATGAAGAAAGTTTGATAATAGTAATTTTATCTTTAAATAAAGAAAGTTTGAAAATTATTAATTTATCTATTTTTTAGTAAAAAAAATTATAGCTCTTGATATTAATAAGCTTCGCTCGATAAAAAAAAATTTGATAATAGTAATTTTATCTTTAAATATTCATGAAAAAAGAAAACAAATTTCATTTAAAAATTTATTTTTAGGTTGAATTTTAATTTGAGGTAACTTCGAGGTTATTAAATGAAATGAAGAAGCTTTTAGGGTATTTGAATGGTGTTTTTAAGATGAAAATAGGATGGAAAATAAATTCTTTATCCAAAAATTTATTTTTTATTTTCATGATAATAACTATGATGGCTGAAATCAACTAAAGCAGGTTAAACAAGCAAAAAAAAATATTTATATGTTCTAGCAGCAGATATTTAAGTCAGTCAAGTCTGAACTTATTAGTTGTTTTTTTTTTGTGTTTTTTTTTATTTTATGTTTTTATTTGGAGTTTTATGGAATTGTATGTGTAATTTTATCTTTTAATATTTAATTAATTTTAAATTTTTATAATATTATAAAATAAAAATTAATCAAATCTAATAGAGTGCACGTATGACTAACTTTACAAATTACCCCGTGTGAACATGTTATAATTTCTTTTTTTCTTCGATTATTTTTCTTTAGATGTCAAAATTCAAGTACCACCGTACTGGATTCAATAAGTCGAAAAAAACTAATGCGGCGGAAATAATGCTAGTGTACGACTAGTTGCCATTTGTCGTGTCGAACTAAAGTGCCAGCAAGGTCTTTGTACTTCGTTTGGCTTGCTTGATGTAAACTGCGTGCACAATCATCGACTTTACAAAGATACTTGAGGCTTGAGAAGCTGCATGTAATTGTAAGCCAAGTGGATAAGGGCACCAAACATGTGGGTCCCACTGCTGACTGTTTTCTGCCGTCTAATTCGTGCTGTAAATCACTTCTCCATGGATTAAGATACTTGAAATTATGACACGAGCGATTTTTAAAATAGTTTTTCATTTTAAAATATGTTAAAACGATTTTTTATATATATTTTTTTGAATTTTAATATTAGCATATAAAAATTATAAAAAAACAATGTAAAATTTTCTACTTCTAGACTTTTGCTGCTCGTCGTGGCTTGTCGAATCTACCATATTGCCACGCAAGCTCTGCATCAGGATGGTGTCCCCTTCAATATTCTAAGATTTCATCTGAAAAATATTAATTCTTTCTAGTGAAGAGAAGCTGGTTGTAGGAAAATGGTTGTACTTTTGGTGTGGAAAAATGTACGAGGTTTTAGGTTAATTAATGTTTGTCGGCAGAAGATAATAGAGGTGGGGGGACTAATTCTATGGAAGAGATGGGTTACATTGGTTTCCTCATTCCAGATTAATTAATTAATTTGGTTCCCTTGGTTAAGTAATACATTGTGTTTGTTACTGAGTTAACAATTGTTTTTTTTAATTGTTTTAATTTATTTTTTATATCCATATCAAAATAAATTAAATTAAAAAAAATACTAAAAGCGCGCGGCCAGCTATATTCTCTAGCAAGCTATTAATCTTTGTTGAAAAATAGTCAAAGACACCAAAAACCCTGCTCTAGAAGCAGGTCACAAGCCATTCTCTGTATTTGAACATGAAATGATAGCAATGTGACTAATAAATCCAGTTCTCTACTTAGCCAAACACCTCACAGATTGATGTCTAGCTAATTATAACCATAACATTGGAATTATTTAAATGCTATCTAGTCTTTGTACCCCTTGTGACAATGGCTTCATAGTCGGGAGATGAAATTGATACGAGTCTTTAAAAAAAAAATCAGAATCAAGATAGAATTATGGTGGTTTTAGATCAGAATGTTAAAAGTATGGTAATAGTTACAGTAAAAAATGTTTTTCTTGAAAATATGAAACACTCTGACAGACATCAGTGATCTGTTCGGCTCAATGTAGAGTCACACAAGTGTTCAATACTAAAACTACACCGTAGCTTGGGAAACTTGTCATATTTTATTGCTTCATCAATGTTTCCAAGTACCTTTCATGATTTTTAACATCTTTAATTACTTGCATAATTCTTTTTGGCTGGCAGTCATTGGCTGCGTTGGTATTAAAGACCGGTAGGACTGTTCACAGCAGGCAGAGAGGTTTTTCTTCGCGAAGTTTGAACCAGTTTTTGTTTGCCAGAGCAGGATTTAAAATCATGAAAGGTACTTGGTTTGAACCAGTTTTTGTTTGCCATTGTAAAGGATCAGTTTCTAAGGCAACGTTGATAGAAACTCAGGTTTTTAATCTCACATTTCTAAAATAAATTGCAGGGAAACTAATAAAGAAAAACTTTAATATATTCTAAAAGGTCTTTTTATTCAATAATCTGAAAAGAAAATTAACACATCAACTATTTATGTAAAGATAAAACTCATCTAATCAAAAGAATTCGAAGCTAAGTAGTAAAAATACTAAGATTCGAAATTGAACAGAAAATAATTATAATAGCAAACAACTTCACTGCCTAATTTGAAGGCTTCCTGAGATTTCTTCAGTAATTAAAAGGTGTTATAGCTCCTGGGCATATCCGCCAACTCTATAGAATTAAATTAAGCGTTTAATATGTATAACCTTCTTCACAGACTTTGTCATGTCTTTCTGTTTTATAGATGCTTTGGCAACACGTTTCACCTCGGTTTCTTGCCCTAACAAAAGAAATTTGTAACAAGAAAAGATCAACATGAACAAGTCTAAAATGTCTCACTGATCAATAGCATTCCCTTGTCTGCAGAAAAATCATTTAATTGTGTTTATCATAAACTACTTTAACAATTTTGCTCATGAGTTGGAACGTACAATTGCAAAAGATTTGTAAGAAAACAATTACGCAACAGCTTCTCATCCTTCTAGTTGGAGATTTGCTATGAGTCTTTGGTTTCGAGAGTCAGATTGGCTTCCCATCCTGGAAGTTACTCTGGCGTTGGATGAGGAATCGACGGGGAGGGTGGGAGATGGCACCGTTGGAGGGCCTTATGTCTCTCGGCACTTGTGGTTAATACACAAATTGATGAGGGATCTCTTGCTTGGAGTTTTACCAGTACTTTTATTTTGTTTTCTAATTTGTTTTATTTTGCAGTTACATTTCAAGCCTAATGAATTAAGTTTGGAATTATAGTAAAAATTTCAAATTACAAGTTAGAGGACAACAAAATAGAATGAAGAGAAAATAGATAGCCCCACAAATACATAAGAAATTTTATAGGGTACGAAACTTTATTTTGTTCATGTTTTAATTTTTGGTTTGGAGAGATGAGAGATAAACTTGTAAGAAAATAATAAAAAGAGAAAAATTATCTATTTGATTATTCTTCAACAAAAAAACTTACCGTTCTTGATGTTAATATATTTTATTCAATGAAAAACATTTAATGATGATTGTTTTTATCTTCAAAATCCATGAAAAAAAACAGTTCAGAGATTATTTTTTTTTCATTTGAATTTCAATTTTTAAAGTGGTCCAGGGGTGTTTTGAGGTTATTAGTGTTGGAGTTTTATGAGATTTTATGTTTAATTTTATCTTTTGATTTTAATTAATTTTAAGTTAGTTTTTTTAATATATCATAAAATAAAATAAAAACTAATTAAATATGGTGAAATCAATAATACAAATCATATATTTTATATGTTAACACATGTTAATATTAACATATTTTTTTAATTTGATTTTTTATTTATAAAAATTAAAATTAAAATACACAAAAGTCAACTACCACTATATGCGATTCGATAACAAGGCAAAAAAATTTCATGCAACGAAAATATTGCTAGTGTATACAACTAGTTGCCATTTGTTGCGTATAACTAAAGTGTAAGGTGCAGCAGCGTAATAAAAAAAATTTAAATCAGAAAGCAAATTATAAATATTTAATATCATATAATATAAAGATATGTGTTATATATAAAGAAATTAATTTAAAATATATGTATTAATTCATGTTAAGTAAAATTAATTTAAAAATATTTTTAAAATGATAAAGTTTATATTATAATTATTTTTTTAAATTTTTAAATTTTTAAATTATTTAATAATGACTTCATTATTAATTTCATTAAAGATATTATTTTTCAATGTATATAATGAAACTTTCATTCATCTATTTCTAAATCTTCTAAGGACTAGTAAAATTATTATTAACAATTCCTTTTTAATTTGTTATTTTACACAAATGGGTTAAATACAAATATTAATATATTTTTTAATTTTTTTTATTGTATATCTAATTTTTTTTATTTATTCAGTACTTTATTTTTAATCACTAGTACCTTGATCGCCATTATTTTTCATATAAAATTTATAAAAAAATACATATTAATTCATTAAAACTTATTTCAATTAAAATTCATATGCATATAATATTATATATATATATATATATTAATTTAACAAATTCATAAATTATCATATTATTAAAAAATTAAATTAACATTAAATAAATAAATAAAATAAGAAAAATTCATTTAAAATGTTAAGCATAAAGCATAAAAGGTTACTTCATGAATTAATAAGAATGTTTTTAAAAAATTTGTAAAAGAAAAGGAGGTAGGAATAACAATTCAGAGAAAAAAAAGAGCTTGTTTGATTATTATATTAAAATTTTAATTTAAAAATATTTATTAAAAAAAATTAAGGGTAATTGCCCCTTTAATTTTCATTGTGGCTCCGCCACTGGTAAGGTGTTTGTTTGGCTTCCTTGAGGTAAACTACTTGCACAGTCATGGACTCGGGCATGCCGAGTTGAGGCTTGAGACTTGAGAGTGTGAATTCAAGCCGAGTGGATGTGGGTCCCGCTTCTATAAATCACTTTTTAAAAATAAAAATAAAATATTAATTTAATATTTCTTTCGAAGAAAAAATACTTAAAAAAAAAAAAGAGGAGTGTAAAATCACCCCACCTGTGAAACGTGTGGTTTCTGTCCTTCACGTATGGTTTGCTTTGTCTAAATTTCGCTACTTCTAGACTTGTGCTGGTCGTCGTGGCTTGTCACATCTGCAATATTGCCTGGAATGCTCTGCATCTGGATGGTGTCACCTTCAATATTCTAAGATCTCATTTGAAAAGTATTTCTTCCGAGTAAAGATGTTGATTATGTTTTTGAGACTTATAAAATTTAAATTAATAATTTTTAAAAAATAAATTTAAAAATTAATCAATTAGTCTATGGGATTGTCCTACTTCTGTGAAATATTCTTCTTATGTTGCATATACATAAAGTGTTTATTATATGTGCATATACAAATTTGATTAAGTACATGTGTGTGCATATATATTTAATTTTATTAAATTATATAATTAGATATAATTTTTATTTAAAATATTCATAAAAATAAATAAAACTATACTCAAATTCTTCCCTTGAATTTAATTTGTGATGACTTTTGTAAAATCAAGTTAAAATTTATGCTTTAAAAGGTGCATTTAATTTATTTTTGAAGAGAATATTTCATTTATCTTCCTTGTTTGAAAAACATTTTGTGTCTTCTAGAAGATTTTTTTTTTCTATGCCTAGGGTAGCGCCTTTTATTTATTGAAGTTTGTAAAAGAATCTATGTTTTTTTGCTAATGCTACTTGACGCTATTTTATTAGTTAATTTTTATTTATAAAATATTGTAATTATAATAAAATATTTTAAATATATCATCTTATATATAAATCTTTTATAGATTAAATATATATATATATATATAATTCTTTATGTCAACCTTTTAATTTTATATAAAAATGACATGAAAAATTTTGATTAGTTAAAATTATTTTTTGTTTCTACAGTACGAAACCCTTTAATTGATTTTGCTGGTAGATTGGTCTTTCTAGAAGATCCCTGCTGGAGATTTTCTTGGAGGCATCGGCTTCGAGAGTCAGATTGGCTTTTGCCATCTTGGAAGCTACTCTGGCTTTGGATGAGGAATCGACCGGGAAGGCGAGAGATCACACGGTTGGAGGGTCTTCTGTCTCTCGGCACTTGTGGTTAAGGGATCTCTTGCTTCGAGTATTACCTGTACATTTTTAAGAACTGAGAAAAGATACGAAGCTTTACTGTTCATATGAAAAATAAAGTTTTTTTTTTTCTAAGTTTTTTGGTCTTGCAAAATCTTCCTTATCAAGCCTAATTAGATTTATGAACAACATAAAGCATGTGTTTGTTTCTTTTTTTTTTTAATCTTGCAGTCACATTCTTTTCAAGTCTACTTATTGTTGGATATGTGACCAAAGTCCCACATTGGTTAGAAATGGGAAGGATCAAGGGTATATAAGGATGGACAAATATCTCTATTGGTATGAGGCCTTTTGGGTATAATCCAAGAGCAAATCCATGAGGGATTAGATCCAAAGTGAACAATATCATACCAATATGGAGATAGGTGGTGTCCGTAGTCCTTACACTTATATGGAATTAGGTTCGAAGTTACAGTAAAAGTATCAAATTGCAACTAAAGAGTGAATGCAGAAAAAACAAATATTCAACCAAAAATACTAGTTTTTTTAATATAAAACTTTATTCTGTTTATATTTTAATCTCTAAATTAGAGAAAAAAAAAAGAAAAAGCTGCTAAAAATTAATGAAAAAAATATTAATTTATCCATTTTTTAATAAATAAATTTATAATTTTTAATGTGAACAGGTTTTGTTCGATGAAAAGAGTTTTTAAACGAAATAAGTTAGGTAATAAACTTACCACTAAAAAACTTATTCCTATGTTTTCATGATCATTACTATAGTGTTTAAAATTTATGCTATAACCCGCCAAATAACACGTCATTGACTACAATAAGTGAGGCATTATTTTAAAAACAAATACAAACAACCCTAAAACAAGAAAAAAAAATACTTGTCATAACCACGGGCACCTGGCCACCCAAGCCTGTGCCCATCAATTGTTTTATGAAATTTTATGTTAATTTTATTTTTTAATATTTAATTAGTTTTAAATTATTTTTTATAATATTATAAAATAAAATAAAAATTAATTGACCCCAGTAGATTGCGTAACACATATCACTAACTTTACAAATTAACCTGTGCGAGCATGTTTTAATTGTTTTTTTTTTCTTGAATTTTTTTTCTTTAGAAGTTATGATTGAAGTACACAAAATTCAAGTATCACTGCACCCGATTCAATAACAAGTCAGAAAGAAATTACGGCGGCGGAAATAATGCTAGTGTACGACTAGTTGCCGTTTGTTGTGTAGAACTAAATTAAAGTGTTTGGCTTCCCTGAGGTAAACTGCTTGCGCGGTCATCGACATGGGCATGCAGAGTTGAGGCTTGAGAATCTGCATCGAAGCCAAGTCGATATGGGTCCCACTGTTGACTATTTTCTGCCGTATAATTTGTGCTGTAATAAATCACTTCTCCATTGATTAAGATATCTGAAATTATTCGTACGGATTAGTCGTGGTGCGTGTAAATTGGATTGGACACCTCACATAAAAAAATATTTAAAATTATTAATTTTTAAAATATTTTTTTTATTTTAAAATATATTAGAATGGTTATATATATATATTCTTTTTTTTGAATTTTAGTATTAGCATATAAAAATTATTAAAAAAATTAATAATAAAAAGTAGTGTAAAATCCGCCCATGTTGTGTAACGTGTGGTTTTGTGTAAATTTTTCTACTTCTAGACTTGTGCTGGTCGTCGTGGCTTGTCGAATCTGCAACATTGCCACGCATCCTCTGCATCCGGATGGGGTAACCTTCAATATTCTAAGATTTCATTTGAAAAATATTTCTTTCCAGTGAAGACAAGCTGGTTGTGGGTAAATGATTGTTAATTAATGTTTGTCGGCAAAAGATAATAGAGGTGGTGGGACTACTTCTATGAAAGAGATGGGTTACCTTAGTTTCCTCACTCTGGATTAATTAATCTGGCTCCCTTGGCTAAGTAATACAGTGTGTTTGTTACTGTGTTAACACTTCTTCTTCTTTTTCTTTTTCTTTTTTTAATTTTTTATATTAGTATATTAAAATAATTTAAAAATATAAAAAAAAATAAAAACAACCCGGCAGCCACATTCCCAAGCTCTTAATCTTTCTTGAAAAGTAGCCAGCAAAAACCCTACTCTAGAAGCAGGACCCAAGCTCTTAATCTTTCTTGAAAAGTAGTCAAAGATAGCAAAAACCCTACTCTAGAAGCAGGTGACTAATAAATCTTTCTTGTGGCCATAAGCCATTCTCTGTATTTGAACATGAAATAATAGCAACGTGACTAATAAATCCAGTTTTCTACCGAGCCGAACACCTCAAGCTAATTAAATGCTATCTAGTCTTTGTACCGACAATGGCTTCATTCACCTCAAGCTAATTAAATGCTATCTAGTCAATGGCCTCATAGTCAAGATGAAATTGATGCTAGTCTTTTTTTTTAAAAAAGAAATCAATACCAACATAGAATTACGGTGAATTATGGTGGTTTTGGATTAGAATGATTAGAAGTACGGTAGTGATGGTTATGATTGAAAGTATTTTTTATTTGAAAATATATTATTATAATATTTTTATTTTTTTTAAAAAATATTTTTCTCAAAATTTAAAAAGATAAAAAGATAATAATTTTAAACTAAAACACTAAAATTCTAAAGAAACACTGTTATACCCAAGTTGCTAAACTCTGGTTAAAAAAACAACATTTCTTGACATCCAAGTTTCAAGCACCCCTATTGAGATTCATTGTTTTTGTAAAAATCGACAATTTAAATTATAATGGAATCTAAATCTTCAATGATTATGATGTGTTTACTTAATGTTTAATTTAAATATGTGGTCTGGGGAGGCGCCCGCCATCTCCTTGACCATCGCCCAATTGTAAGTCCTCCAAGAAATAAATCGCACGAGTGCCGTTTTTGACGGGCTTTTCTCATTCTAACAACACATTTTTTAAATGAGTTCCAGAAATATAATATTTGAATACAACTGCTAGAATAGCGGTTATATTCGAAATCCATCTCTCTTTTAAATTAATTAACTTTAATAAAAATTAATTTTAAATTCCATGAAAATCAGGTAACCACCGAGATATAAGATTTAAGATTAATAAATAAATAAATAATAAGTTAATATGACATAAAAAAAGGAAAAAAAAAAGATTACAGCAAGATATTGAAACTTTATATCTAACAAATTAAGTATTGTTAGAAAAATACCAAATAAAATCATAATCGATTAAGAGTTTTGTTTGAAATACAACAAGAGAAAAGGCATTCTCTGTGACTTTCATTTTGTAAAAGACCATGAAAGATATGAACAAATTGAACATGCATCTTGAAAGACCTTAGCAGATATTGGCTGGCTTTTGAAAAACAAGTGTGTTAATTATCTTCTTTTTTAGATGGTTTGAAAGAGAAGTAGAATTTCAAAGCTTGGAAGTTTCTAGTTGATTTATAAACTTAAATATTTTAATTATTAAATTAATTTGTGATTTTGGACTAGTAATATATTTAGTTTTATTTGACTTTGAGTTTAATTAATTTTTAATTCTAAATATTTCTTTTTTTAATAAAGTATTATTTTAAGTCTAATTTATTAATTAATCGGAGTTAAGATGTATGCCCATAAAATATAATGTGTTGTCACGAAAAATAAGTGTTTCTAAAAATAAAAAAAAAACCGGTTTGGGCATGCTAAATGTAGAAGCAGCAAAGATTAATATTATATGAGAACTCAAGAAACGCCAAACTTAAAACTCCAAAAGGGTCGCTTGATAAGAAACCTGTCTCTAATTCGTCCAATCCAGGATAATAAGGCAGCAGCACCAATAACCTTGGTCTTCCCTGTCTGGTGCGCAGGAGATTCAAGTCACTGAGTTAGCTAGGTTAAATTCGTAACTCACAGAGTCAACCTCATTGACAAACCAAAAATGAAAAACTACAGAAGAAAATAGTTGAGGCAAGAAAAAATGGATGGCCATTTATACTTCATGCTCAAAAGTAAACAGAGCAGTAATAAAATGGAAAAGTACAAATGGGACTCGATCCAGTGAACAAGGCACCCGGCTACCTGCTTCTTGCCATTCTATTATTTACTAGCTTATGTTACAGAGTCGATACAGGAAATATGCTACAATGGAGCATAGCCAATAATAGCTCCAAAGATCTTGATTTCCTTTTCAGCACGAACTCTGTAAGATGTTTTTGCGGTAGCTCGATTCTTACATTTAATAAAACTGACCTTGTCGCCAGTTTTAAGTTTCTTGCTGTTGATGAATGCCTTCCAACCCCGTGTAAGGACTGGCTTCGGGTGCCCTCTCCGGCGGACGGAGCACAAAAAGGCCCAGGCTTCACCTCCCTCATCTCTAGCTTCAAACTTTACGGCATGGCCCCCGTCGAATGATGGAAGAGATTTGAGAAACTTGATAGGCACTGTCAGTCTCTTATTAACATCAGTCTTGCTGAGGATCTTTGAGAAACTTGCCATTTCCTAGGGCAAACGGAAACGGAAAGGATGCTAATAAAATGTGCTGTGTTTTTCTTGTCTGTGCATTTATAGACCTCAGATAAGTTCCATCTCCACGTCAGATGATCACATAATTTTCTTTTCTTTTCTTTTTTCTTTTAATTTGTTGAATACACCCACCCACAGGATTCATCCAATAGTTGGTCGTGGGATCTTGCGCCCCATCGGGCGATGTTGGCAACAAACCGAACAAGATCTCACGATGGGAAACTTCATATGTTTATTCCATTAATCATATACGGTCCAATCGTTTAATTTGTTAATTAACGAATCACAATATTAATATTGTACTTAATAGATACTCTATTTTTAAAACAAAGAATGCACGTGCAACTATGCTAGCAAAATCCATCTTGTTATCTTAACCCATCTTTTCTTCGACATTGATTACATTTGGACCACTAACCATTTAAAGCAACCGCTGCCGTATGTGCATGTTGTCTACTGTTTGAACAGCCTCAAGCTCAGTTTTTTGAAATATTTTTTATTAAAAAATTATTTTTAAAAAAACTTATTTTTAATATTAACACATTAAAATTATTTAAAAATATAAAAATATTTTTAAATAAAATATTTTTTTAAAAAAAACTTAATTTTAAATTACCTTTTAAAAGAGGAAGACATGCGATTTTGTAATGGGAGTTTTTTTAATTTAAATTCATCAAATTAATATAATAAAATGAGGTGTTTTTAAAATTATTTGAAAATTAATCCTTCAGTATAAAGATATTATAATTGTATAATTAAAAAAGGATCCTATTTTTTTATTTAACTGATCTAAAATTTAATTAATTCACATGAGCTACAGTTTTTCTGAAAACGCATTTAACTCTATTTTTGTCAACATCAATTAAAAAATATTTTATGAGATAGAATATTTTTCATAATATTTATTAATTATTATTATTTTAAAATAAAATAATATAATTTTCACGCTTTTAAAGTTTGATAATTTTATAATAATCCTTTAGCTTAACTAGTCTATGAATTAAACTAATTATATAAGCTCTGTTTGTTTGCACGAAAGTTATTTCTTTTTAGAAAGTAAATTCCTGAAAAGTAAATTATTTTTTGATGTTTGGTAGTGTTATGGAAAATAAACTGGAAAATATTTTTCAGTATTTAATTATGTTATGAAAAATAAACTGAAATATAATTTATTAATGTTTTATTTTCTCAAGTTTATTAAAATAATGAGAAACAAATCTTACAAATTAAAAAGTTGAATGAGAATGAAATTAAAAAATATATAATTTCATAAATTATCTCAAATAAAATAAATAAATAATAATCAAAATAATAAAGATAAAATATAAAAAAATATGAAAAAATTAAAATAATAATAATTAATATTTTATAAAGTATTTCAAATAAAATAAGTAACAATTAAAAGAATGAGAACCAGATTTGATAGATAAAAATTTCAATAAAAAAATAATACGAGAAAAACAAATAACAATTATAAAAATAAGGATCAAAGTTAATATAAAAATTAAATTTTAAGAAATAAATTTAAAAAATAAATATTCAAAACAAAATATATATAGCAATTAAAAGTTTGAGGATCAAATTTGATATAATCAGCAAATAATGACATTTCTAAATTTTTCACAACTTCCAGAAAGTGTTTTCCGTCCAAATTTTCAGGAAAACACTTTTCTAAAAATCAAGCTAAATTTTTCTTTGACTGAAAAGTTTTTTCTGTTGACCAACTTTTCTAATGGAAAATAAACACAAAAAAGTTTGAAAAATGATTTCCTGAAAACCACTTTCCAAAAAACAAACATAGTAAAAAAGAAAAATACTTTCTTGAAAATCAAGCCAAATTTTTCTGACTTAAGAGTAGTTTTCGTTGATTAGAAAGTATTTTTCATTGACAGGAAAGTGTTTTCTGTTGACCAATTTTTCTAATAGCAAACAAACACGGAAAAGTCTGAAAAGTAATTTTCTAAAAGCTATTTTTAAAGAACAAAGATGGCCATAAATTGATTGACCATTTCACAAAAAAAATCATAATTTTATGAATATTTTAAAAAATATATATATTATAAGTTAAAATATATATTTTTATTCAACTTAAAGACCAAAAAATATATTCAAATTAAAATCTAAAAAAATATTCTTCACATAATAATTGTTTTCTAATTTTTAATGTTAATTAATCTATTGATTTACCTTATCATAATAAACCAGCCGATTCATTCTAAATTTAATTGGTGTTACTGTTGTGAATTAAAATTTTATTGTAATTACCCATCAAAATATTTAATTAATATCATAATTTTAAAAAATGAAATTTAATTAAATATGACGTTCAGAACCGTGATGTCATTTCACTAAACTTTTAGCTGCTACTTTAATTCACCATTTCTTATTATTTTATATATCAATTTCCCAATCCGTCCAATTTATTGTCAGCTGGATAAAAGGGTGAAGGTATATAGTGTGACAATGGTCTACGATAGCTGTAACCAATCGATTGTTTTTCTCCATGGGATTATCAAGGAACAGTAGATGTGATGTGATCCATCATGGGCCCTACTTTTATGATTTAATTTGTTTTTGGATATATCAAGAAATGAGTTGTTACAAACATGGATTTAAAACCCGGTTCGGCAGATGGACCTGAAACCTGACTGATCTAGGTTTGAAATCAGATTGGCTTTAAAAAAATTAGTTAGGATTTAGCCTAATAAAACCCGGTTCACCTGGGATCCAGATGACTCGTGTAAACCCAGCTGAGATCCGGGTATATAGATATAAAGATATATAAGTAAAACTACGTCGTTTGACCTTTTACTGTAAAACTGAACGATGAAGACAGAAACGAAAAAACCTAGTCTCTTAAATCTGCAATCCACCACTTTCAATTCTCATCTCCCAACAGAATTTACCTTCTCATAACAACACAGAAGCAGCAGCAACAACCAGACCCGAATTCCCAGCAGGTCAGATTAAGATAATCTCGACAAAGACATCAACAAAGTCAATCCAGATGCTCTTTTCATCGTCTCCAGCTCCATCGAGTTGTTTCTCCGAGAATCAGCTGAAACTGCAATCAAGAACAGCTGAAGCTAAAGACTGTGAAACTCGACCACGTTCAAGTCGCTGTTAAAAGGCACCACCCTTTTAGGATCTCTTCCTCTGCCAATTCAATCACCAGAGAAGTCTACTGTACATACTTTAAAATATCAAGTTTTATAAACTGATTTTGTTAATTTATTTTAGAATTCCAATAAAAATTATTACGTTTCAAACTTCCAGTAGAATAGAAGAATCAAAGCTTCTTGAATTAAATATGAATTTATTCGATACAGTAAACATCCTCTGTCCTTGCATCTTTCTTCCTTTCTTTATGTAAGATATTCCTTGATTTCTAGAGTTGATATTGTTGGTTCCCAACAGTTGCGTTGGATTTTTGTTTTGGTTTGACAGGCTTAATCTATTTAATTCATGATCATTATATCAAATTAATCATCCAATTGAGTTTAAAATTATAAAGAATTTATAAGCATTTTTCATTTATTTTAATTTACGACTTTCCTAGTCCTGTGGTGTTGAGTAATTATTTAATTTTTTTTTTTTTATTGTCTAAACTTCATATTAGCTTCTTCTTTTTTAAAGATATTCTCTATTATTTAATGGTATCAAAAATAAATAAATAAATAAATAAAATTAAAAAAATATTATATTATTTGATGCATTTTAAATAAAAAATATTTAATAGCCTCGTGTGCTCACACGAAAATGATGGAAGACAAGCTCCAGCAGATTGGAAACTTCATATGTTAATTTATTCCTTTAAAGTATATACGATCCAATCGTTTAATTTGTTAATTAACAAATCACCTATCCATTTATATTAACAATATTAATATTGTACTTCATTGATACTATATTTTTAAAACAAATATTGCATTAGAAACTATGCTAGCAAATTCCATCTTGTTATCTTGCCCATCTTTTCTTCGACAACGATTGAATTTGGGCCTATAACAACCGCTGTCATACATGCACATTGTCTATTGTTTGAACAGCCTCAAGCTCAGTAAGAGAAAATAATAGTGGTGTTTATAAGAATAGTAGTAGTTATTTTTTAAAATTATTTTTGATATTAGTATATTAAAATAATTTTAAAATATAAAAAAATTAATTATAAGTAAAAAAGTTATTTTTTTAGAAGTATTGTTTGGAATATAATTCCAAATCACCTTTAAGAAGAGGAAGAAATGTGATTTTGTAATGGGAGCTTTTTTTTATTTAAATTCATCATGTTAATATAATATAAATGACGGAAGAATTTTTAAGACTATTTAAAACCTAATCTTTCAGTATAAAGATATTATAATTGTACAATTAAAAATGCTTTTCATTTAATCATCTAGGTGGTGGACGAGTGGTAAGAGCTTGCTCTCTCTATGATCTCAGGTTTAAGTTATGTGGTTGCTCATATGATGATCATTGGAGGTTTATATAATCGTTAATTTTAGGACCCGTGGGATTAGTCAAAACACGCGTAAGCTGACCCGAACACCCATATTAAACTAAAAAAAACATCCCATTTTTTTTATTTAACTAATATAAAATTTAATTAATTCATATCAGCTCCAAGTTTTCTCGAACACCTTTAACTCTTTTTTTTTGTGTGTTTCTCGAACACCTTTAACTCTTTTTTTTTTTTTGTCAATAGCATCGTACATTTATTGGCCGTTGCACAATATCATAACCTAATTTTTGATCATTTTATTTTAATTATTATTATTATTTTATTTATTGAAAAAGATAAAAAAATTAATGATAAAATAATAATAATGATGAAAAAACAAGTAAAATAAAATAAATGAAGAATGAATTAAAATTTGGGTTAAGAGCACCATGATTGAAAAGTTTTGAGGTTTAATTAAACTTTGGAATTAATCTAATTAAGCTTGGAATTAATTTAATTAATCCAATTAAGGATTTAATTGGAAAATTGATAAGTTTTGAGACTTAATTAAGCTTGAAATTAATTTAATTCCTCAAATCAAGGATTTAATTGGAGAATTGATAAGTTTGGAGATTTTATTGAGCTTGGAATTAATTTAATTAATCAAATCAGAGGCTTAATTAAAGAATTGATAAGTTTTAGACTTAATTGAACTTGGATTTAATGAAATTAATGAATCAGGACTTAATTGAAGAAATAGCAAAGTTTGGGGTTAATTGGGGGCACAATTGCAGCAGATTAACGTTAGAGGACTAACTTGTAAAAGGCGCAGAAATTCAGGGGCAATGACAGTTTACACCAGAGGCTTAATTATAAATTGTTCTGAACTTCACGGGCCAAAACATAAATGGCCCCCTCATATACCAAAACGGCGTCGTTTGAAAGAACATTGTTCACCTTCTTCTTCTCTAACCAGAGACCGTTTCCAGCAGTTATGGGGAGTAATCATCCGCTCACCTCAGTTATGGAAGTTTTAATGTTGTCGTCCCTCTATATGCCG
Source organism: Populus euphratica (assembly GCF_000495115.2). Classification (NCBI taxonomy): domain Eukaryota; kingdom Viridiplantae; phylum Streptophyta; class Magnoliopsida; order Malpighiales; family Salicaceae; genus Populus; species Populus euphratica. Next base: position 48,228 of record NW_011500795.1, on the reverse strand, counting down.
TCCGTTACCACCGATCAGACTCTATAAAACAGAGGAACAACGAAGAAATTGAGGCGGGGGAAAAAACCCAGGGGAAAGAAAAGGAGGAGACAGGGAATCACAGAACCGGGGGCAGAACCCAGAGGAAAAACCCAGAACACACAGAAAAGAAAGAAAAAGGGACGAAACAGGAGACACAGACGAAGACAGGGGAAAAAGAACGAAAAGCAGTGAAAAAGCAAAAGAGGACGCTCTCGACCTCTTCTTCGGTGGCTCCAATTTCAGCAGCCACTTTTGTTATTGCTGGAGAAGGAACGGAAAAAACACAGGAGCATACAGCAGAGACAGAAACAGAGAGGAGATAACACTGGTCAGTCTTCATCTTCAGGAGCAGCAGACCACAGGTAGGTCTTTCCTCCTCTCCTTTGTATTTTAATTCACTGCTACTGTAGCAAATGAATTATAATTAACGCACGCCTGACACCCAGCCCTCTCCTTTGTATTTTAATCCTCTGCTACTGTAGCAAATGAATTATAATTAACGCACGCCTGACACCCAGCCGGGTCACTGGTCTAGACCAGTGACCCAACCGAGTCAGCTGGGTCCAGCCCAGCCCATGTGGGCTGAGCTGGGCTCAACCCCCAAAAATAAATTAAATAAAAAAAATAGAAAAATATGTGTATGTATAAATAAAAATAATTGAAAATTATTATTTTATTTATTGATGCCAGAAATCTACATAAAAAAAATCTATTTTTATTTATTTATTAACTGACACTAAAATAAAGAATAAAAAATATTGATATAATTTTTTTTTATAGCTATGAATTTTTACCAACACTAGAGTTGGAATTATTCTAGCTTGAATATTCATTGATATCAGTGTTAGTAATATTATAAACAAATCATCATAGTATAAACTAATAAATATTTAACAATTTAAGACAAAACCAGCAATTCAGTCTGTTTTAGACAAAACGTTTAAGGGGTGATAATATCTTTCCTTTTACAAAATAAATTCCGAACTATAAAATTTTTATTGACCAGTTAGGGTTTTTAATAACCATAATACTAGGTAGCAACTTCTCAAATAAGATATTTTTCTTTAAAAGAATCAAATGCTAGATAATTTGTTTTTTTATATATAATTAAGGATTATTTTTAGGGTTGTTATGATGTCGGGTGCGATATATAATATCATTGAAAGAAAAAATTGATGGTACAATAAATTATTTTTAAAATATATTTTATTTGAAATAATTTGTAAGGATGCACGTGGCATGCTCTTCAGTTTTCTGACCCCTTACAAAAGTTCTAGGCTACAAGATTAGGAAAATTCTGAAACATGGATAATTTGAGGTTGATGAAAACAAATTCAAAATAAAAGAAAAATTGAGATTGTTGAATAGAATAGTAGAATTATATTTGTTTTGTACAAATAGCAAATTGATTTTTGTTTCCTTCCAATCAACCAAACCCATTAAATATTTAATTAAAATAATTATTCAATTAAATTGACTAAGAAACCCAACAATTCAATTGGAGAAAAAAGGATCATGCATGAACGTGTGCCAGGAGTTTGGAATACTGCAAAGCCCTTACTTGGAACATTCTCATTTTTTTGAACGTTGTCAAAAGTAAGTATATCATTTTACATGCTCAAAAGTAAACTGAGAAGAAATAAAATGAAAAGGTACAGAACGGACTCGATCGACATGAACAATGCAAGACAAAGAACAAGAAAAAATCAAATGCACAGAACAAGGCAGGAGAGACAGTCGGGCCGGGGAAGACAGACAGGTGGCAATGACCGTCGGGGACCAACTAAATCAGAATATCTTCACGCCAAGCAATGTAACTTTCTATATATACTTACCAATATTATTAAACCTCGTATAAACAATTATTTGATCAAGCCAATGGATCCATTAGTTAGATCGATCGTAATATAATTAAATATAATTTGCAATATATAAAATATAAATAAATGCATAATTTTAGAAAGTGTTCTCAAGTTACAATTTTTTTTCCTTACCATTCTAACATGTTCCAATCTAGTTAGATGGGTGGGCTATCGAGTTTTGGGCCGAACCAATAGGTCCAATCCGGAGTTCTTAACTTTACTTGATGGGGATGTGGGCGGCGGCTAGATTCATCTCTTTCTCATGAGATGTTTGACTTGTCTAAGCTCATCTGTGGAACACATAGCCAAGAAAGATGTCATATGAGGGATATATGATTTTTAAAAAATAACAACTAAATTCTGCCAGCAAATAAGTTTCATGAAGAAACGAGTCCAAATTATATTCTAAAATTTCTAAACTGACATCCAAGTTTTTATATCAGCAATTTAGCTCCTCTAAGTCAGAGGTTGAAGATTTCATACAACATTATTTCTCCATTTTAGGAAAAATAGTTATTGAAGTACTTAAATGTAAACTGTCAACTTAAAAGAGGACTATTTTGTAAAATAAAGAATAGGGTTTCTTAGCATATAAAAAGAAAGAGAAAGGAGGGCAACAACCAGAAGTGAAGAAACACAAACTCTCCTCTCTACAAACTAGAAATAATGCTTTCTTCTATCTTTAAGAGTAGTTCTTCCATAAATAGGCAAGGCTATTTTCTTGGTTGCAAGGACACAACAAACCTTTGGATTTCAAGAACCGTGAGATTTATTCTTCCTTTTATTGTTAGTTTATAATATGAATGAGTATGATTATTTTCCTATATATATTTTCTATGATTGTTGTTGATAATTGCTAGAGCGAAACTCTAAGTTATTGTTGTGAATAATTTATTGCTAAGTTTGATATCAAAACCAGAGTTATGATATATGAACTTGTGAAGCAACTAAGCTTGATAATTGTGGTGGAACAACATTATTAAACTTAGGAAGAACACTCACATATTTAATTCTTAGGGCTGCCATTGAACTAAATCATTAATACGGACATTGTGATTGTTTGTTGGTTAGAGTTAGTTATATGATGAATCCGTTAATTAACCAACGTTAAAAAAAAAGATAAAAATTTAGAATATAAATTGTAGTGTTGTTTCAAGGATCGGTTTTAATTTTCGTTAATGGATGTGTGCTTGCGACCAAGGTTTATTTTCTTGATAAATTTTGATTTTAATTGATTTTGTTTGGTAGTTTAATTTCTTCCATAGTTTAGATCATCACATATCAAAACTCTCCAATTGCATAACGTATAACATAAAAATCTAAACTAAATCTTCCTTGTAAGATCGACCCCTTGCTTGCTCTGTACTATCTTGTGTGTTGTGTTTTAAGCTAGGATAATTAATTTGTGTGACCACAACATCGCAACAATTACCTTTTGAAATAATGTGTGAAGCTAGTGATTATGTTGTAGGTGCTGTTTTGGGACAAAGAAAAGATAAGAAACCTTATGTGATTTACTATACAAGTAAAACTTTAAATAATGCTCAAATGAATTACACCACCACTAAAAAAGAATTACTTGTGGTAGTATTTGCATGCGAAAAATTTAGGTCTTATCTTGTTGGCTCATCTATTGTTGTTTTTAGTGATCATGCAGCATTGAAATATCTTCTTTCTAAGAAAGATTCTAAGGCTAGATTGGTATGGTGGATTTTGTTACTTCAAGAATTTGATATCATAATCAAAGATAAGAAAGACAACAAAAATATTATTGCAAATCATTTGTCAAAATTGACAATAGATTTGAAAACTGATATCACACTAATCGATGACTACTTTCCCGATGAATCTTTACTTTTATCTCTACAATGCCTATTCGCTAATATTGTCAATTTTCTTGTTTCAGGACAATTGCCAACTCATTGAAGTACCCAAGATAAAAGAAAGCTCTTGAATGAAATGAAGAACTTTTATTGGAATGACCCATATTTATTCAAATATTGTACAAATCAAATATTTTAAAGATGCATTCCTGACAATGAGGTAAGTAGGGTCATTAAATTTTGTCATTTTGAAGCATGTGGGGGTCATTTCTCATCAAGAAAGACAACTGCAAAAATGTTACAAAGTGGATTTTACTGGTCCACCATGTTCAAGGACTCACATGCATTTTTATCATTGAGATATGTTTCAAAACGTCACATGATGTCTTTAAATCCTATTCTTATCATTGAAATCTTTGACTGTTGGAGTATAGATTTTATGGGTCCATTCCCTCCATCATTTGGTTTCTTATACATATTAGTCATAGTAGATTATGTTTGAAAATGGATAGAGGCAATTCCAAGTCAAAACAATGATCATAAAATAGTGATAAAGTTTTTGAAAGAAAATATTTTCAGTCGATTTGGAGTCCCTTGAGTCATAATAAGTGATGGTGGAACACATTTCTGTAACAAGCCATTTGAGTCTTTAATGAAGAAATATAGAATCACACACAAACAGTAAACCCTAATAGGAAAGATTGGTCTTTAAGACTTAATGGTGCACTATGGGCTTATCGAACTACTTATAAAACATCATTAAGTATGTCACCTTATAGACTAGTCTATGAAAAAACTTGTCACTTACCTGTGGAACTTGAACATAAAGCTTATTGGGCTATTAAAGCTTTCAATTCAAATCTGGATGATGTTAGTCAACTGTAAAAATTACAAATAAATGAGCTTAAGGAAATAAGAAATGATACATATGAAAATTCAAGAATTCATAAAGCAAGAATCAAAGAGTTTCATGATAAGAAAATACTGAGAAAACATTAAATGTTGGTCAAAAAGTCTTTGTAATTCTCAACTGCATTTATTTCTTGAAAAACTAAGATCAAGATGGAGCGGTTCTTTTATTATGAAACATGTGTATCCATATGGGGCCTATGACATCGAGAATCCAAAGAATGGCAATGTTTTCAAGGTAAATGGACATCGTCTGAAAGTTTACTTTGACAATTTTTCAGTTGAACATAACTCTATTGAATTGGGTGATCCTGTATATAAAGATTGATTTTATTTTATTTTATTTTACTTTATTTTTGTTTCTTATATAAATATTGATTTTATTTTATTTTATTTTTGTTTCTTTTTGAGTGATTTTTGCAAGTTTCTTCACCCCGGTCAAATGGCGGATAACGGTACTCCGTGACTTAAGTCGGTTCTTTCAGTTTCCCACAATTACTGATATCTGTGTATATATCTGTGCAATTCTTTGAATCTCTCTTCCAATTCTCATTTGAAAATGGACACTAATCTTGAAAAATTGAAAAAGTATTTTCCCGCTCTGCCTCAGAATGCGATTACAAAAATTTACCGTGCTAGATGTGCAAGATTGAGATTATTAATGAATCATGGAATTCCTGAAGATATTCGTTGGTTGATTGAAGCAAAGGTCCGATTATCAGGTGAGTCCTCTAACTTCATTTCACACATGCCTGGAACAGGTAAAAGCACTTTTGCAAAGAAGCGTCGTGCAAAACGACTGGATGTCTGTCATCGATGTGCTAGATGGACTTGTAATACACAATGTCGTTCTTTAGGAATGGTATCTATAAACCGTGAAGATAAAATACAATTCATTAAGGATGGCCTGAGTAAGGAGTCTTTAGATAATCTTCTATTGACTCTTGAGACGCATCCTAGTGGAGATGTGCATCGTGCAATTCATGATTTATGGCCACTATTTCATAAAGAACATGATAGACTTAGTCTTGGGAATCTGACTAAAAAAGACCCTGTTTGCCAGTTTTTAAGAAAACTGGATGGGAAGCCTATCCCCGACCCATAGAGGGCGTTTAAGCCGTTCTTGGACGTAAAACCAAGGGAAGATGTGAGCCACAATCACAACTACCTGTACATACACATGCTTGGTTTTATTATTGTGTTTTGTTGTTTCTTATATTTGTTTCAGTGTGTTTCAGGTTTGTCAGTGTTCGTTATTTCAGGTGATATCTTCTATACTCTATCTTTCTACCTTAGAACATTGAGGACAATGTCTCGTTTTGGTTGGGGGGAGAGGGTAGTAGTTGATAAAAAAAAAATTGTTTTTCATTTCATAAAGCATGTGCATAATTGTTGTTACTAGGATGGCAGAGTAAAGGAGTTCTTTTGTTAAAGTGACTCTTGAGACGCATCTTAGTAACCATTCTTAACAAGGTCTATTATAATACTTCCTGAAATATTCAGGTTTACAAACTCTCGTATTGTTACCACTTAATTCTGCTCATATACTTATTTAACATGTATTTTTAAACCTTAATTTACACACACACACTTTAACATATGATTGTGGGTTGCATATTGGATTATTACATTATTTATGTTCTTTTGTTAAAGGTAACAACTAAGGGAAAGGGATTGTATATAATTAAAAAGAAAAAAAAAAAAAAAAAAAAAAAAAAAAAAAAAAAAAAAAAAAAAAAAAAAAAAAAAAAGAAAAAAAGAAAAAAAAATGATGATAATAAAAATGTAGATAAGTTTGGTTTCGTAGCCTCCCTAACCTAAGCAATTAAGCCCGAAGGGGTGTTTTAACACCTAATACCCTAAAGTCAACTGACTTGGGAGCTATTGGCCCAACGCTTGTTACATGGGTTGAGGAGAAAAGCTTAAGGGAATCAAACATTGCACTATCTACATATCAGTATCTGCGACCCGAGTTACTAAGCTCGTAGGGGTGTCTTAACACCTAATGCCCTAAGACCAACTGGTCTGGGAGTCATTAGCTGAAAGCTCATTACATGGGTTAAAGATGCATGATGTTTTTAAAGTATATGTATATAGAGTTAAAAAAAAAAAAAAAGACAAAAATAGTAATCCCAACCCAAGGAAGTTAACCTTAAACATTAGAACAAAAATTTTGTTTTCTTCCAAGAAAAGCCCCATAATTATATTTCATAAAGAACATGCTCGACTTAGTCTTAGGAATCTGATTAAAAAATACTATATTTGCTAGTTTTTAAGAAAAATGGATGGAAAACCTATCTCCAACCTATAGAAGGCGTTTAAGCCGTTCTTGGACATAAAACCAAGGGAAGATGTGAGCTAAAATCACAACTACCTGTACATACACATGTTTTTTTCAAAAATAAATAAATAAATAAATAAAAAGAGAAAGAGAGAGTGTGTGTGAGAGAGAGACTCCAGCTAGCCTATATATAGAGAGTATGATTGTCTTTTCAATTTCTCATCTATAAAATTTTCTCTTCCTTCCTTTCATTTCTACTCAACCCATACATTCAACAAATATAGAAGTGTGTAGAAATGGCAAGTTCCTCAGGTCATCACATAAGAAATGTTTGTGTTTTTGGTGGATCTAGTCCTAGGAAAAAAAAAGAAGTTTTTAGAATAAGCAAATCATCTTGGACAAGTGCTAGCTAAGAGGAAGATTCATTTAGTGTATGGAGGAGGCAATCTTGGGTTAATAGGAGGTGTGTTAATAGCTATATTTTTAGGAGGTAGTCAAGTTTTGGGGGTCATCCCTAAAGCTTTAGCACAAAGGGACATCATTGGAAAAATAATTGGAGAGGAATTACAGGTCTCTACAATGTCTGTTCGAATGAATGCAATGTTTAACCATGTTGATGCCTTTATTGCCTTACCAGGTGGTCTAGGCACATTGAAAGAGATCTTTCATATTTTCTCTTGGGCTCAACTGCACATTCACCATAAACCTATAGGTTCATTAAATGTTAATGGTTATTATGATAAGTTATTGTCTTCTTGATCATGTTGTGGAATAAGAATTTCTAACATCTTCTACATGACATATCATAATCTCTGTTGCTACTGCTGAACACTTGATTGACCAACTTCAATATTTCATTCCTGTAATTGATCCCTTCATGAGTCGTATAAATTGTTCATCTAAGAAAAGCTGTAAAAAGCTTAGATTAGATTTGAGTCTTCATTTGTAAATTTTTGTGTCTTTTTATTTTATTATTATGTTTTGTTATTTTTTATTTTTATTTTAGTGTGTTTCAGATTTGTCAGTGTTTGTTATTTCAGGTGATATCTTTTATACTCTATCTTTCTACTCTAAGACATTTTGGTTAGGGGGGAGAGGGTAGTAGATGACAAACTAACTGTGTGTTGTATTTCATAAAGCATGTGCAAAATTATTGTTACTAGGATGGCAGAGTAAAGGAGCTCTTTTGTTAAAGCGACTCTTGAGACGTATCTTAGTAACCATTATTAATAAGGTCTATCATAATACTTCTTGAAATATTCAGGTTTACAAACTCTTGCATTGTTATCACTTAATTCTGCTTATATACTTAATTAACATGTATTCTTAAACCTTAATTTTCACACGCACACTTTAACATATAATTGTGGATTGCACATTGGATTATTACATTATTTATGTTCTTTTGTTAAAGGTAACAACTAAGGGAAAGGGATAGTATATAATTTGAAAAAAAAAAGAGAAAAAATGATAATAATAAAAATGTAGATAAGTTTGGTTTCGTAGCCTCCCTAACCTAAGCAATTAAGCAAAAAAAATGATGATCATAAAAATGTAGATAAGTTTGGTTTTGTAGCCTCCCTAACCTAAGCAATTAAGCCTGAATGGGTGTTTTAACACCTAATACCCTAAAGTGAACTAACTTAGGAGCTATTGGCCAAACGTTTGTTACATGGGTTAAGAAGAAAAGCTTAAGAGAATCAAACATTGCACTATCTATATATTAGTATCTGCGACTCGAGTTACTAAGCTCATAGGGGTGTCTCAACACCTAATACCTTAAGACCAACTAGTTTGGGAGTCATTAGCCAAAAGCTCGTTACATGGGTTAAAGATGCATGGTGTTTTAAGTTATTTGTATATATAGTAAAAAAATAATAAGAAAAAAAAGAGAAAAAAAAAGAAAAAAATAATAATCTCAGTCCAGGGCAGTTAACCTTAAACATTAGAACAAAAATTCTGTTGTCTTTCAAGAAAAGCCCTATAATTATTTGTTGATATATTAAGCATAAAAGAAATGTTTATTAATATCTTGTTTAGAGGTATTGAGCAAATATATAAATTTAATGAGAGTTTGTTTATCTAGATAAATTAATGGAAGTTGAATGATGAATACCTTGCTTTGTAAAATTTGCAAAGTATTTTTCTACTTTAACACTTTGATTACTAAGGACTAGTAATAAGCTGGTTGGGGGGTGTGATTAGTACTTAAAAGTGCATTTTTATCAAGGTTTTATGTCATTATTTTACACTTGAAGTATCAATAACTCCTTAACTAAAACGTGTTTTATAATAATATATCTAATAATATAAGATACCTTTAATTTATGATAAATATTCATTTTAAATATAGGCCTATCACATAAATGAAAGGATTTATTAATGAGTTTAAGAACTGAAATTGAAAGGACAAAGAGATGGCCAAACTTAGAAAAGAGATGCCGACGCAGTCCAAACCTCAATACTATTCGGTAATTGGGTCATATCTGGAGTTGTAGATTTTGGAATTAGGTCTACTTTATATGGATGGAAAGTTAAGATATAAGCCTACAACTTTCATATAGAGCCTCAGATTTAAAAAAGCCATTTTCAAGTCCAAATTATAGCAACAACAAAGAAGTCTGAATCTGTCCTACAACCCGAGTACTGTTCAGTGTTTAGCCCATATCTAAAGTTCTAGAAGTCCAAATGACCTCAATTGTTTACATAAGAAAGGTGAGATAATTTTCTACAACTTTCATATTTTAAATGGTTCCAATTTTGGCGTTATTAATGACATTTTGGGCAGACAAAAGAAGATAAGGACTGTCACCAAGTCAAGAGTTGGTCACCCACTCATCATTAGTCATCAAATCAATAGTTCCCAATCTTGGCCTATAAAAGGAGGCATTTGCCATGCATTTAGGCATCTTGGTTTCCAGATCAAGATCATGCTCTTGCTTTCTCTCTTTGTATTTTTATAATGCTTAAGTTTTGGTTTTATTAATATCAAGTTTATGTCTTTCAATCCCTTTCCTTTTCTTAGTTAACTTTTATCTTATTTATGTTCTTATTTTGTATATTTATTTTTCTTTCTTTCATTATGTTTAGCTAAGTTTATTATGTTAAGGTGAAAAGGTTACACTAATGGTGTAAGAATAAGTACATTGTAAACTTAATATGGGCTTTAATATTTGATACTAACATGTTTTATATTTGTTATCTTGTTCACTCTTTAATACTTTGTTTGTTAAATGACTAATCTAAATTTATGTTGTATAACACTTGTTACAACAAATACTTGGCACTCTCATAGCCCATACTGTATGGTATAACTGACACCTGAGCTATGAAAGGAACTTGATTTATTGTTAACATAAGTTATAATCATGAATGCCTGACGAGATTTACAAGTATTAGCATTAATCGAATAAAATAACTAATGTAATCATGTTAACAATTTATAATCTGATTGGAACTTCCTTTATGTGTGGTTTTCAATTGAATAATAAGAATTTATATTATACTTGTTTGACATACCATTAGTGGATCCTTTAACCTTGACATTTGTTGTTGTCATTGTTTAATCCCTACATTAATCATCCATCTCAAAGTTCTTATCAACTTCTTTATTATTATTATTATTATTATTATTATTATTACTAATACTACTACTATTAGTATTGTTGTTGTTGTTGTTGTTGTTGTTGTTGTTGTTGTTGTTGTTGTTGTTATTGTATTATTGTTATCTATAATTTATACAATTAACCTCCCTATGGTTCGACTCCAATCTTGCCGGGTTATTTATCACTACGACACTCCTACACTTGGAAGAAGACATCAATCTTTTAGTCGTGTCAACGAGATTTACCACCTCAGCCACAAAGGACCCCTATGGTCCGAAGACATATCAGCTACGTTGAAAGGTATGGATAAAATAAAAGGGAACCACTCAAGCATCGTTCTCGTAGTCCAACTCGAGAACATTCAAACCAATAAGAAATGAGCAATCCTGCAAAGTTCGAACTAGCTAACGTGGGAAAGAAAAAGATCACCTCTCTCATTATTCTATGCTAGATTCATCCAATTCATCTGGCCCACATCGAGAACGACATAGAAGAAGGGCTATGAAGATCTCATACCATCACCGACCTGTCCACCAATATCAAGTAGAAGGCTTTTCACTGTCCAAGAGAATCCTTGATGCCAATGTACCCAAGGACTACTTGTTTACAAAGGTGAGTTTAGACACCCCTGAGAGCATACCAATATATGAGGGAGAGCCTTGAGCTGGTTATCCATGACAATGATGTGGTGTGTAAAATATTGCCCACCACCTTCAAAGGGAATATAAGGACGTGGTACAATAACCTAAAGTTGAAGTCCATCTTGGGCTTTCAGGATTTATATGCCAAGCAGGTAACACGTTTCAACATTAGCACCCCTTCGAAAAAAAGCTCCATTAAACTTTTTAGAATTGTTTAAGGCGAGAAGGACTCCACCCAGGCTTATCTAAGAAGATTTAATGAAGAAATGCTTTAAGTGGAGGACTTAATGGAGTCCATAGCCTGTGAAGTTTTAATTAAAGGGGTAAAAAATGAAAAGTTATGGAAAAAACTTCACCTATTAAAGAACAAAACTCTCCTAAACGTGAAGCAAATGATTAAAATTCACATAAGAGTAAAGGGCGCATTGGCTACTCATAGAAGCTCCACTCAGGTCCACAGAGGGGGCATTAGTGATAAACCCCTTAGGAGGAACCATTCTCTAGTCAGGTGATAAGAGGTTAAAAAGAAAGGACCCTTAAGGGAGCACCCCCAACAAACTTAAGAGGGTTTATATCCCTATAAACACCAGTTACATAGAGATCTACATGGCTATGAAAGGTTAAAACTTGCTCTAATATCCTTCTCCTTTAAAGCCCATTCCTAACCTCAAGTTCTCCTAGAAATACTGCCAGTTTCATAGGGAGAAGAGACATGAAACCGAGGATTGTTACACTCTTGGAAAAGAAGTAGAGAGACTCTTGGCTCAAGGATACCTTAGACAATTCTTAATAAAGGATCCATCTCAAGATGAGAAGAGAGATGAAAGAAGACAACAGGGACTAGTACTCATAGAGATCCTAATCATATTGGGGGCTCATCAACTAATATAAGTGTTGCCATTAATAAAAGGACAAGGTTGGGGGATCAAGTCCTGGTTGTAACGAGCTAATAAAGGTTTTGGTATAAACTCATCATGTTCAATCCTACTGGTGGACAGGGGATTGAATACTCATATGAAGATGCCTTGGTGATTCCCACTATAATAGCTATATACAGGGTTCACAGGACACTAATGGATAATGGCAGCTCCGTGAACATCCTATCAATTGAATTCATGACAAAGATGGGCATAGACCCCTCTAGAATAACTCCAATGCTAATACCGCTTGCTAGGATAGAAGGGTCAGCAATGCCCGTCAAAGGAGTAGTAGGGTTGACCATCACTATAGGGCATGTACTTTATTATGTAACTCTACAACAGACCTTAATGGTTATTGATACCCATCTCTCATACAATATCATTATTAGGAGACCACTGCTCCATCAGTTTAACGCAGTAATCAGCATTAAATATCTAACGCTGAAATTCCCAACCCGTAAAGGAATAGAAGCGGTGAAGGGAAATCAAAAAGTTTTGAGATAGTGTACCAATACATACCTAAAGGGCAAAAGGCCTTGTTGATTGATCATCCTAAAACCAATTAGAAGAAACCTAAAGTCAAAACAAAGGAAGCCAAAGAGCTGGTTGAAGTAGGTTGCACCTTGAACAGCCAACAAAAACATAACCATACGAAGTTACATAAAAGTAACTTTGTTTTCGTCTAGAGGATATGCTAGGGATTAGTTCTGAAGTAACGTCACACCAACTGAGTGTGTAAATCCTAGTTTTCCCCCTGTATGTTAGAAAAAAAAAGGAATGTGATGGGAGACAGGCAGAATGCCAATACTGAGGAGGTAGACAAGCTAATATTAGCAGGATTCATACAAGATATGCTCTACCCTAAGTTGCTTACCAACATTGTGATGACGGATAAGGCCAACAACAAATGCTGAATGTGTGTGGACTTCACAGATTTGAATAAGGCCTGCCCAAAGGATAGCTATCCACTTTCCAAGATAGATAGACTAGTGGATTTAATAATGGGGTATGAGTTTTTCAGCTCCTTAGATGCATGTTATAGGTATCATCAAATTCTCATACATCTAGTTGATGAAGAAAAGACATCTTTTAAAACCAAAAGAAGGACCTACTGCTACAGAGTTATGCCTTTCAATTTGAAGAATGTAGGGGCCACATACTAGAGAATGGTCGACAAGGTGTTCAAGCATCAGTTAGGCAGGATCATGGAGGGATATGTAGATGATATATTGGTGAAAACTATAACCTTTAAACAACACCTATGAGACCTCAAAAAAGTCTTCCAAGTACTAAAGAACCATAATATGAAACTTAACCCCTCCAACGTAAGGCATTACTAGATACAGAAACCCACCACTTGAGGGTGAAAAAAATAGCCTTAGCGTTGGTGACAACTTTTAGGAGTTGAGGACCTACTTCCAGGCACTTCAGGTGGTGGTATTGACAGACTAACCTCTAAGGTAGATTCTTCATAAATCAGACATGTTAGGATGATTGGTTAAATGGGAAGTGGAACTGGGAGAATACAGATTGTAGTACAAGTCAAGGCCCACAATCAAAGGGCAAGCCTTGGCCGACTTTATAGTTGAATGTAGATTTGAAGAGGTAGTCTCAGAAAATCTTTCTCCCAATTAGAAACTAGTAGACCTTAGGTCATCGGGGCTGATTTTATCTCAAGACTAGCAATTTTATATGGACGACAACTCCACACAAAAAGAAAGTGGGGTAAGGATCCTCCTTATTAGCTTAGAAGGTTAGATTTACTAATATAAGCTTTGGTTTGGATTCCCAACTATAAACAATATGGCCTAGTATGAGGCTATGACAGCAGGTTTGGGTCTGGCAAAAGCCCTGAAGGCATATCCTTTACGGGTGTATAGTGATTCTCAATTGATTATGGGGCAATACTAGGGAACATATGAAGCTTGGGATCCAACCATGATATTGTATTCCAAAAAGGTCAAAACCATGCTAGCTTAGAAAGACAGGGTAGTTAAGATCATCAGAGTGCCCTGAGAGGAAAATACACAAGTTGACATCCTTTCCAAACTAGTCAGCACTAACCCGATAGGCCTCCCTATTGATGTATGGATTGAAGTCTTGGAACGTCCTAGTATGGAAGAGAGTAGCGTTACAGTCCTTCAAATTATAGGAGCTAATGATTGGAGAACTTCGATCAAGGAATACCTACTCACGAGGATTGTGCCTTCAAATAGACTAGAAGTCATTAAACTAACCAAGAGAGAATCTAGTTATTGCATGATTGACGGGGTCTTACATAGGAGATCCACATCATCACCGCTTTTTAGGTGCTTGTCCTCAAAGGAAAGAATCTATGTTTTGAGAGAGATGTATGAGGGAGTCTATAGATTGCATGCAGGCTTTAGAGCTTTGGCTACTCAGATCACAAGAGTAGGCTTTTATTGGCCCTCCATATTATAAGATTTCAAAGACTTGGTAAAGAAGTGTAATGAGTGTCAAAGATTTGCTCTAATATTAAGGCAACCCTCAGCTAAGATGACAACAATCCCTTCCCCTTGGCCCTTTTTCCAATGGGGAATGGATATTTTAGGACCTTTCCCTAAAGCAACGAGGAAAAAACAGTTCGTCCTAGTGGCTCTAGACTACTTCACTAAGTAGGTAGAAGCTGAAGCATTGGCAGACATCACAATTAACTAGGTGATCTCTTTTTTTTATGGAAGAATATGATCAACTGATTTAAAGTACCTAGGATACTGATAATTGATAATAGGACCTAGTTCAACAACTAGAAGATGAGGGAATAGTGTGAAAGATTGCAGATTGATCACAGGTTCTCTTCTATATCACACCCTTAAACGAATGGGCAAGCTGAACTTACCAACCAAGTCCTTGTCAACGATTTAAAGAGGAAGATAAAAGATGACAAGTCAGAATGGGTAGAGAGCTCTTGGATGAAATCTTATGAGCATACAGAAAAACAACAAAGAACTCAACAAGCAAAACCATTTTTCTCTTTATATATGGGATTAAACAATGATCCTAGTAGAGATTGGATGCCCCAACACCAGGGTCTTGTACTTTTCTCTTTAAAATAATGAGCAATGACTCAGAGTCAATCCCAACTTACTAAAAGAATTTAGACTCCTAGCTACTGTAATGAATGAGGCTTACAAATATAAGGCCACCTAATATCATCACGCTAGAGTGAAGAACAAGACCTTTAAGTAATGGGATTTGGTACTAAAAAAGCTGGAAGCCATAAGCAATAGAAAGATAAGAGGAAAACTAGCTCTAAAATGGAATGGACCTTTTAGGGGGACACGAATGATTAAAGCTGACACCTATTATCTGCAAAATCCACAAAGCTCTGACCTTCCTCATACGTGGCACTTAGACCACCTTAAGTTGTATCATTACTAAATATATAAATAAAGAATGCATATTTTTATCACTTATGTTCTTACTTATTCTACGTTCCTTTCTCAAGAATACTTCCTACCGATCCAATCAAGGTCACACACCCCTGTGGCATATGGGCACACTTCTCTAGGATGGTAGTGAATTTCTAAGTGAGCATTAACCTCTATTATCACTAATTAGGGTTACACACCTTTGTGGCGTCTAAGATTGCATTTGAGACCCACTTCTCTAGGGTAGTAAAAGGGGATCAATGCCTCACTCTTCCAGGCAACTTTTAACGCTCCCTCTTTTCCTTCTGTCTAGCCTTTTTAGTCAAAAGTAAAAGCATTGAAGGGGCCTTATTAGGTCCATCCTACCTGTCTAAATAGGCTACATACCCATGTATGTGGTCTAGTACCCGCATCTCTTTTGGACAGCATAGGACCAATCTTTATAGCATCCAAGAGTGTTGGGGTAGCCTTATCAAGCTCACCCTGTCTATCCAAATCAGGTTACACACCTTATATGAGGTCTGAGACTCACATCTCTCCTAGATAGCTCGGGTACCAGCCTTTACAAGATCAAAAACTATTGGAAACAATCCTTCTATAATAACACCTCCTACTGGTTCAAACAGGGTTACACATGCTTTTGGTGTCTAGGACCCACTTCTCTAGCATAGTGGTAAGTGTTCAATGTTTCTTAAAGGAAGGACTAAGCATACATCGTGAAGATTCAAACAACAAACTCTCTAAGAACATTATCTCTGCTAGTAAAACCTTGAAAAAAGGGGGAAAAAAAACATCTTGACAAGGGTCATGACTCAACTAAGGTTAGTAAAAAAAATAAATTCTGATGGGTCGTGGTGTCTCAAAGAAGCAGACTTGATAGGCTATTGATGGGTCGTGGTGTCTCAAACAAGTAGACTTGATAGGCTATTGATGGGTCATGGTGTCTCAAATCAACCCTATTTAAGAGATAACATATGAAAGTCATAACCCAAGACGGGATAGTGTTTTTCTAGGTGCACAATTCTAAGTTAAGGAGGGGGTAATTATGCCCAAATTTATGATTGAACCCCAACATGTCCATGCCTAACCCCGCGTTCGGTCTGGACGCGTCCGCATCCACCTCCACATTAAGCCTCGACACGTCCACGTCCAATCCTCATGTTCTATGCACAATCCTGTATTAAGTCTGGACATGACTATGTCTACCTCCATGTTAGGCCTAGATGCATCCGCATCCAATCCCTATGTTGGGCCTGGACGGGACCAGGCCCAACCCCGTATTGGGCTTGGACGCATACATGTCCATCCTAATGTTGGGGTTGGACGAGATTTTACCCAACCTCATATTGGACTTAGACGTGTCCACGCCTATGCCTATGTTGGGGTTGGACGTGACCACATCCACCTCCATGTTGGATCTAGACGTGTCCATGCCCAACCCTATATTAGGGTTGGACATGACAGTGTCCACCTCCATGTTGGTTGGACACGACCACGCCTAACCCCATGTTGGGCTTGGACGCGACCGCTTCCAACTCCACGTTGGACTTGGATGCGTCTTCGCCCAACCCTACATTGGGATTAGCTAGGACCGTGTCCAACTCCATGACAGACCTGAAAACATCTATGTCCAAAGTCCATGAATGTCAATTCATTCTACATGCAGCACTATTAATTAACCCCAGTTTGGGCTTGCTTGACCTAGTTTATTATGGGTCAAGACGAGGCCCAGTTGTTGTGTGGCTGCCCTTGACCCAGTTCCTATAGAGGCTAGTTGTGACATATTTTACCTTGGGGTTGTTCTTGAGCCATTTTCTTATGGGTCATGACTCGACCCCTCTCCTCCCAGCTACCTTTTGTCTAGGGCGATTTAGGTCCAGTCATTTTAGGGCTGGTGAAGACTCTCTTCTTTTTTTCTAGTAGGATCCATTTTCACTTGGATTCAAATGCAACCATGTTTCCTTTGGAGCAACTAAGACTCAGTTCTTTTAAATGGTCGAGACTCACTTTCTTTGAAGGCCGGTCAAAACCCCTTTTCTTTGGGGCTAACAAGACCTTAGGTTCGGACATGGCCCTGCTGCCTTTAGAGCAGCCAAGACCCAGTTCCTTTCGACGATCAAGATCTAGTTTCTTTGAAGGCTGGTCAGACCCGAATTCTTTTTGGTCCATACTAGACCTAGCTGATTTTGGGGCCAGTGGAAACCCTTTTCTCATGAGTCTAGACACTGCCTAGCTCCTGCTTTAGTCCAGCCTCTATCCAGTTTTTTTTAGGTTGATTTACGGCCCAGCCAAGGTAAGCTCGTACCATAATATTAGGTTGAACCTAAATCTAATATATTTTATTATATAATATTAGAAAATATTTTTTTAATAATAAAAAAATCAGAAATCCTTCCAATAATTTGTGATTTTTCTCATAATTTTTTTTTTAAAAAAAAAATTTCATGTAGTTCAAAAATAAATAACAACAGTGATGAAATAATGAATGACTCTCTAATTAATTCAATGTGCAGTATTCTATGTGTCAAATGTGTTAGGCATGTCACTTGGCGGCTCCATGTCAGTGATTTTTGTGATTACTTCGATTTTTGTGATTACTTCAGGTAAAAAAAAACACAAGGCATTTGTGAAAGTGAAATCACAAAAATAAAAATACCATTTTATTAAACCAAGTAAACAGAAAAGTCTTCTTCAGAAAAAGATAGAAGAGAAGAAAGAAGCTATGGTGTCTTCAACAATACTGTAGCAAGAACAACAAACGGCTCACACAATCAGAGAAGTCTTATTCAGGCTTTTCTAACAGGGCTTCTAGTTCTTGAAAATAATTAAACATCATCACCTATAGTAAATTACACAGGCGTGGCAACTGTATATATTACCAGCCATTAATTAATGACAGGCTAGCTGGCTGGCTTGTTGCCAATTTGCTAGCTAAAATTAGAGTTTTCATTCATGGAAATGGGGCTAAAATGGGTGAATACCCAAAGATTACCCCAAATATCTTGATTTCCTTTTCAGCTTCAACCCTGAAGAAAGGTGTTGCAGTACCACTTTGGTCTTTCTCCTTGAAAAACTTGACCCTGTCACCAACTTTAAGCTCCTTGTGGCGAACGAATGCAAGCCAGTCCTTTGAGAGAACTGGCTTTGGGTGTCCTTTCTTGCGAGTAGAGCATTGAAAGGTCCAGACGAAGCCACTCTCATCTATTGCCGGAAAATCTCGGACATGGCTACCTTTAAGAGATGGGAGAGGCTTGAAAAACTTAAGAGGCAGTGAGAGCCTCTTTCGAATATCCGTCTTGGTTAGCACCTTTGAGAACTTCGACGTTTCTTTTTTTTTTTTTTGCTTGCTTTGTTGCATTGTGTGTTATTATTTTATATAGATGGGTGATCGATAAAAAGTCAAATATGATTTGTTTTACATAAAGTAGTTTTTTTAAAAAAATTTAAAAGTAATTTGTTTTTGTTTTTCAATACATGGTTGGTAGGGTTATCAAAAATAAATTAAAAAATATTTTTTAATATTTAGTTATATAATGAAAAATAAGTTAGAAAATAATTTATTAATATATTTTCAAGTTTATTATAATAACGAGAAACAAATCTTACAAATAAAAAATGCTAAATAAGAATAAAATTGAAAAAATAATATACTAAATAAGAATAAAATTGAAAAAATAATCTAATTTTATAAGTTATCTTAAATAAAATAAATAACAATCAAAATAATAAAAATCAAATTTAATAGAAAAAAAGTAAAAGATGATGAAATTAAGATAATAATAATTACAATTTCATAAAATATTTCAAAGAAAGTAAGTAACAATAAAAAGAATGAGAACCAAATTTAATAAATAAAAACTTTTAATTAAAAAATAATAAGAAAAAACAAATAACAATCATAAAAATAAAAACTAAAGTTAATATAAAAATCAAATTATAAGGAATGAAACTGAAAAAAAAATCCAAAACAAAAAAAAAAACAAAAAAAAGTTTGAGAATCAAATTTGATATAATCAACAAATAATATAATATTTTTAAATTTTTTATAGCTTCTAAAAAATATTTTCTATCCAAAATAAAAGAAAATTACTTTTTTGAAAATCAAGTTAAATTTTCTAGAGACTAAAAAATATTTTTAATTGACTAATTATTTTAATAATAAATAAATAAATAAATAATTTAAAAAGTGATTACTGAAATATTTATTTAAGATTATGATAACTTTATAAAATACAAATTAAAATAAAGTTATTAAACCTAATAAAATTAATTATTAGAATTATAAATTTGATAAATTACATTATAAAAGCTAAATCAATTTAATATGATTTTATTTTAATATTAAATAAAATGATTTTTAAACACATCAAGTCTAATTAATAAAATAATATCAAAATAATTCTATTAATTTTAAGAAATCAGCTAGGAAAGTTTCCATTGTAACTTTTTCTAAGACAAACGGGGCAAGAAAGGAAGAATATGAAATTAAAATAGTCGGTGCAAGATGATGTGACAATAGGAGTCGGCCTAAGTCGTGGCAATAGGAAAGGCACCAGGAAGTGACCAGCGGAATTTCTGTCACTTCGAAACCAAATTTCGGATTTCCTACAGAAAATATTATTATGTTAGAAAACATCCGAGTGCCCACTACCCACCGTTTACTTCACCCTAGTAGGGATTAATTGATTTATTTGATATGATTTTAATTATTTTTTTTCACACTTTTTTCATGGATTTTTAAGAGAGTGTTAAATACTTTTATATTACATGAACCATATTTTATTAAAGAAGCCGGAATATAGATTGAAAGTAAGCGGGACTATTCATTTAAAACAAAAACAATATTAAAATTGAATTACTAATTAATTTATATATATTTGTAAATTCAGATATAAGAGTTGCGACATTGCCACTTCATAATCCAATCAAGTTTATGTTTTTAGTGAGCTCCCTTAAAGTATTTTTTTTTTTAATTTCCCTATAATTCTGGAATTTGATCCTCGCAAGTGAAGCTAGAGTTTCATTAAGAGGTTAGCCAGTGAAAAACATTTTTTATATATAAAATACTATTTTAAACTAGTAATTAAATACTCACATCAATGTAGTTAATAAAAATTAAATCGTTGTAGAGTTTTTTGTTGTTTTACTTGTAGTAGCAAAAGGTAAAATATGGTTCTTTTGGTGGTTTTCTTATATATTGGAATTAAGGTATTTAAGAATTGATTTATAGTGTGTTTTGCATTACAATCTGCATTTTAATTTTTTTTTTTAAATATTAGATTGATACATTTTTATATATTTTATTATTATTTTAATATATTTTCAATTAAAAAACATCTCATAAAACAATACAAAGAATTAATTGGAATGTTCATTTTCGATTCATTGCAAGAGTTTGAAGGATGATATTCTTTTAAATCTCTCTATTTCTTTTTTTATCTATCTTGTAAACATAGAGAGAGGAAGGGATGAATTTTTTAACTTGTTATCTTTTCCCCCCACGACTATGAGATAAATCAACTTTTCTTTCTTTCTTTCTTTTACAGAGTAATTTTACAATTTAAGTCCAATCCGGACCATCAATACATTCTCACTAAAAAAAACTTGCTAGTAAAAAAATTATCTTTTAATTTAAAAAAAAACCAATTTTAAACTTTATATTTTACAAATATATTTGAGATTATTATAACAAATAATGATTATATTTTAAAGTATTTTTTATTTAAAAATATATTAAAATAATATTTTTTTTATCAACCTATTATACTAATTTAATTTTTTTTTAAAAAAAAAAACCAAACCTTATCAACAGCTTTACTAAGCAAATGTCATGAGTCAAAATCCAGCAACCACCGCTCCTGTGCCACAGCTGACATCCCGCTTTCTCACAATTTCTTCTTATCTCTTGTACAAACCTAAGTAGCAGCGTTATCTTTGCTCCGCAATCTGGACGGAGAAACTATAAAACGCCAAGACCAAAGACTTCTATCAAAGACCCAAAAATATCCGCGGTATATCACTATCAACCAAGATAAATTGTTTTGTGGGGTGGGGTTAGCATTATCTGAAAAAAAAATTAATATTATCGCACATCTAAAATATAAAATTTAGTAAATATTATGCTTTTTAAAATTTAATTCTAAATTAAAAAATAAATTATAATTAATATAGCAGTTCACAATAACAATGTATAAGCAAATATCATAATTTTAAAATATAATAATATTAAAATATTGTATTTATAAAAGACGGCATCATCAACCTAAAGCACCCAAGGCAACGGCCCAACGGTGAAATGGCGTCTTGCGCCTTCTGTTGTCACGGGTTCGAGCTTTGGAGTTGCATGCATGTCCGCCCCACGCTGCCTTACCTGCTTGCTGGGTTTGCAGGGTGTTCAGTGGGCTGTGGAGATTAGTCGTGGTGCGCGTAAGCTGACCCGGACACCCCACGTAAATAAAAAAAAAAAAACAAAAAACAAAAAACAAAATTTCATAGTATATAACTTCATTTTTATTTTATTTTTCCCGTGGAAATTACGCAATTTATCCGTGGAATGATAGGCGGGACGGTCGAAATGGGTCATTATCGAATGTAAGCTAGGTTTTAGTGCTTGAAGTTTCAATTAATTGTCAGTTTAATCTCTTCGTTAGTATGGAGCCGATTTGAATGCCTTCGGGTTTAACCCAAAGGCAATGACTTAATTGCTAGTATCAAGATTAATGGCAGCCACTGGATGGATAAATTTAATCCTAACCATTTAAATTTAGAAACGATGCCCTAGTACGTACTTTGATTACCTGATGTACCAATTCTCTCCTTCAACTATACATATTTGAGACAATTCATGGTATTTTAACACTTCAATCCACTAATTTCATTTCTATTTCATTTTTAATCCTCGATTCCAATATTATAGAAAGAGGGAGGAAGTGGTGACAGAGAAAGTTGTCAAGTTCCACATTTCTTAATATAGTTTTGGACATTTTTGATCTCACTGAGTTGTTCTATATGAGATTAGTGGACTAGTTATATTATAACTACATTACATTACAAAAGAAACAAATTAATTTGTTTATCCTCTTACAATTTTGGACTTTTCTTTTCCTTTTCCTTTTAGATATCTTGACCCTCAATTTTGTTTTTTCATGATTGGATCCTTCAGTGCCCAAATCAGAGGCTAATTACTTCAAATTTATCAGGAAATGAAAAAAAAATAAAAATAAAGAACCAAACTGTAAAACACAAAGAAACTTGATGACCATTTCAAAATATTCAAAATGTTAACTTTTGATTCTCTAACTCTGTACTTAACCTATTTTTAGTTCCTTTAGTTTTTCAAACCTTTTGTTTTGATATATTTTTGATTTTTTGATTTTTGATTTGAGACTGGAAAGAAAAAATTATAAAATTTAGTGATAAAGAGAGAAACTGTTTTAAAATTAAATAATTTGAAATCCCCCATTACTCTTTGTATATTTGTGACAATGTGCTGATTTTCCAAGGAGAAATCTAGAGACGATTTTCATGAAGCTTCGGGACTAAAGGAGAGGGCGGTGGAGAAAAATATGGATTGATATTTTTATTATTATTTAATTAATGTGAAATTTAATTAATTCACCTGAGCTCTGATGCCTCTGGCTTTTCTTTTGCGACGACATTTTTACTGGCCATCGCACGATACCCACTGGAAAAAAATATGAGAGAAGCCCAAATCCGGGATGTCCCAGTGGGGATGCCAGAGTTTGCTTTATAATTGTTTTTTTTAAGTGTTTTTTATTTAAAATTATAATTAAATATTTTTTATTTTTTAAAATTTATGAATACGAATGTGAGGAGGAGATGAAGATGTGGAAATGGAAGAATGTGAGTGATCTGAGAATGAAGGGCCTGATGGTGAATGGTGAGATGGAATACTTATGTCACACGTTTCAGGCAAAATAGCTGTAGTTGGAGACAGGTCAGCAGATTTGGAGGGTGAACAAGAAAACAAAAATATACAAAAAAAAATTACTTATCTTCGCCGTCTAAACTGATGTGACAGAAACACTAATAAAAGATGGAAATTAGGACCGAACAGCTACCCATAAATCACTTTCCAAGTAGCTTCGATACAGACCCCTATAGCCATCTTCATGGACAGAACCTGTTTCTTCGATGGAGGCAAGATTTTAATTTAACTGTCCTTTCGCAGTACAGTGACTTATGTTTTTTAAATTATTTTTTAATAAAAAATATTAAATTTATGTTTATTTATTCATTTTTTTAATATATTAATATGAAAAATAAAAAAAACTTCAATAAATTATTTTAATATCTTTTGAATTAAAAATATTTTTTAGAAAAATATAAACACTACATTATCATACACTAAACATGTACCTGTGGCTACAAAAATAATTTAACGGTTGTTTAGGGTTGTGATATAAATTATATTTTGTAATTTTTAAGTTTTTTTATTTAAATTATTTTTAAAAAAATAATAAAAATAAATTTTAAAAAATAAATATTACCACCTCTAAATTATTATTAACTAGAAAGTTATAATTAATTAAATGTAGCTCCTTATTTGGCAACTGTTGGTGACCTTTTATGCTTTGAAAAAATAAATCCCATAATGACTCTTTGTTATGCTTTTAAAAATGAGAAGATTTGGGATCACATGATTTCTCACCCAGCCAGAGCGAATATTATCTCATTATTTTGTGTAATATACAATTATTATTTAATTGGGCTTCTCTAAAATATAAAATAATTAAAAGTACAACCTTGAGTATGTACTTTTAATTATTTTGGGTAACATACAATTATTAATAAATTTTCAATAAAAAAATTAGAATTAAAATAATTGCATGAATCCGGATTTATATTTCATAAATTCACTGGCGCTTATGGAACGTATAATTAATAAAAGGGAAATTTTGCTTGGAATTTTTCTTTGCACCTTCACATTATTTTTCCTTTTTCTTGTTTTGAATACTGCCATCACCTATTAAAATTTATTTTTAATATATTATATTAAATTAATTTTACAAAACTAAAAATTTAATTTTGAGAAAAAATTAGTTTTTTAAAAAACTAATTTTGAAATGAAAAAAAAAAAACTCGCTTTTGTACCCAACCAATGTGCATGCACGGGATCTTGGTGCATGCACGGCATCTCGGAGAACAAAATTCAAAAGCATGAAAATCTTTCTTCGAGTGGGACCAACTGCAAGTTGCTGGGGAATTTAATTTCCAATTAATAATGTGTACGGATGGATGTGACATGCCTTTCAGTTTTCTGCCCATCTTCGAAGGTTCTAGGCTCCGGATGAATGCCATTTTCACATTTATTATCTTACAATCATGCGCCTAGGAGAAAATCTTTTGCTATGATCATGTTGGTTTGTCTGGTATGAATATTCGGTTTCTTCCCTTTGTTGTACAACTTGTGTCCTGGAGGGTATCCCACCAATTTGTAACACTTTTCGGCCAAGTGACCACTCATATTACAATGGTTGCAAACAGGAGGTTTTGCATTTCCAGCTTTGAAACAATCTTCTAAAGAATGTCCTTAGATCTTGCAATGGGGGCAATAGGGTCTGTTGAAAGTCTTGAAGTTTGTGGATGTGTATCTGGTGAAAAGAGCCATTGAATCAGGGGTAGATGTGCAAAGTAACATCTGATGTTGTTTTTCCTGTTGTTGAATAAGAGAGAAAACCTTGCTGACTTGTGGTATTGGATCCATCATCATGATTTGATCTCGTATGTTGGAGTATGTTTCATTCAATCCCATGAGGAATGGAATTACATAATCTTGTTGGTACAGATTAGTCAGGACCCTCATTTGTCCACAAGAACATTCGGGCATGGGACAGTGCAATGCTAACTCATCCCAAATTGATTTTAGCTTTCCGTAATAGATATTGACTAAATCATTTCCTTGTGTTAAGTTTGTTAGAGCTCCTTTTAATTGAAAAATCCGTGGTCCGTTTTGTTGAGTAAATCTCTCACAACGTTCCCTCCAGATTTCATATGCATTATCTACAAGGATGAAGGAGGATTTCACTGAGGGACTTACAAAGTTATGAATCCAGGAGACAATCATATCATTGCATCTTTCCCAAGCATCCAGAAGAGGATCGTTGGGATCTGATGGTTTTGTTATGCTGCCATCAACAAAACCCAGCTTGTTCTTGGCTCTAAGGGCTCTTTTCATGGCTCTTGCCTAAGTAACATAGTTTTCTGTGGTTAGTAGATCGGTCACCAGACTGAGAATCGATGTATCACCGTTGTCAAGTCGATATGGATTATTTTGATTTGATAGGTTGTGGAAGCGTGATGTTGAATGCATAGTTGAGGTTGGTGTTTGTTGGTTTTCTGTTTCCATAGTTATCTAGAGAACCATAAGCTCTAATACCATGTGAGAAATGATAAAAGTTGCAAAAATAAGAAAATTAGAAAACGAGATAGCTTGATTGTTCTACTGAAGAGCACTGCTCATTCAAGGATATATTTATTCTCCTGTTATTTAATCTTACAAGATGAACGCAGTCATATATATATACACCTCAAGGCTGTTATCCCACGAGAAATGAATGATTTATTGTTCATGTTGCACCAGCTATACGTTAAGTTAGAAAGGACTAATAGAAAAGTAAAAAAAAAAATAACAAAAAGGAAAAGAATAATAGACTAACAATTAAAACTAAAAGAAAACCATCATCCTTTTTCTTCTAATGACTTCTTATTATTGTCATTCTTCAACATCTTTTACTCAATAATTTTACAATTTAAGTCCAATCCGGGCCATCAATACATTTTCACTCTTTGTTTTTCTCACTAAAAAACTTGCTAGTCAAAGAATGATCTTTTTATTTTTATTACTAAAAAACTTGCTAGTAAAAAAAAACTAATTATCACTAAAAAACTTGCTAGTCAAGAAAACTCAAACTTCGCGTTAAGTCGAATCCAGCCCCCACTGCTTCTGCGCCACAGCTGGCATCCCGCTTTCTCACAATTTCTTCTTATCTCTTGTACAAACCTCATTAGCATCGAAATCTTTGCTTCGCAATCTGGACGTAGAAACTATAAAACGCCAAAACCAAAGACCCCGTAGTACATGCGGTCTATCAACCAAAATTATTTGATCAAGCTAATGGATCCGTTAGTTAGATCGATTTTAATATAATTTTAATATAATTTGCTACATATAAAATATAAATAAATGAATAAATTTAGAAAGTGTTCGCAAGTTACAATTTTTTTTTTTTGCTCACCGTTCTAACACACGTTCCAATCTTCAATGACAATCCAAATTAGTTAGAAGGTTGGGCTATCGAGTTTTCGGCTGAACCGATACGTCCAATCCAGAGCTCGTAACATTACTCGAAAGGGATGTATTCTAGAGGGGCAAAACGCACAGAAAGCAAACTTCGGTTGGGATGGGGGGGCTGCTAGATTCATCTCTTCTTCATGAGATCTTTGACCTGTTTAAGCTCGTCTGTGGAACATATGGGACTCCAGGCTGCTATTGGAGCAGATTTTGTGGTTATTTCAGAAACCGTTCGTTGCTATTGGAGCTTTATGAAGTAAATATCAAGAATTTTGTGCACAGTGAAATCACATCAATGAAAAGTT
>NW_011500795.1:14180-20833 GCF_000495115.2 Populus euphratica | reverse complement strand
TCCCCTGTAAGAGGGTGTTGCAGCGGTTTGGTTCAAGGAAAATTTGATCTTGTCGCCAACTTTAAGCTTCTTGTTGCGAACGAATGCACGCCAGCCCTTTGAAAGAACTGGCTTCGGGTGTCCTTTCTTGCGAATAGAGCACTGAAAGGTCCAGACCAAGCCACTCTCATCTATTGCTTGAAATTCAATGGCATGTCCACCTTTAAAAGATGGGAGAGACTTGAGATACTTCTTAGGCACTGACAGTGTTTTTCGCTAGTGTCTGTCTTGCCAAGGATCTTAGAGAACGTTGTCATTTTAGGCCAAGCAAAAAGAAGATATTACGTTTCCTCTTCCAAGAATGGCATCAAACTTCTGTTACTTGTGATTTTTCCTTGGATCGATGTTTTTTAGTTTATAGGTGCTGCGCAACCCCACATGCCGTGAAGGTCCTGCTAAGTTAGCAAAATTAGGTGGATGCATTACGAGTTTCTGATAAAAAGCAGTAGAGACTCCCCTTTGTTTTTCTACTTGGATGAGAGAGACTCACCTTTGTTTTTGCGGGATGAGAGAGACTCACCTTTGCAGAATCTCTTTTGTCTCTGAGTCTTTGACTCACCTTTGTGTTTTCACATTTTTGTGGGATGAGAGAGACTCACCTTTGTTTTTGGCTGGATGAAAAAGACTCGCCTTTATCTCACCTTTGTCTTTTGCGGGATGAGAGGCTTCCCCTTTCCTAATAAAATGATTGACCAATAGACGAAAGTGGAAAAGTAAGGGAATAAAATTAGAAGTACCTCTACTTTGATAATTTTCTTAATATGCCTCATTATCAATTAATCTTATTAAGATGCCCCTCCTACATGTCCTTCCATTAATTAAATAAGCTCATTCATTCAAATCCAAACATTAAATGCTGAGGTGGTCTGGCATGCTGGTGGAACACATTTCTCCTTTTCTCTCATCTAATCTAAGATTAAGTTATCTTGAATTGTCTATTTACAGTATAACTCAATTATAAAATCATGATAAATATGAATGTTGTAATTTTGCTGATGAATTGATGTAGATGTATCCTAATTTTATGAGTGAATTGTAGCTTAGATACATTGCTAAAAATAATCTAATCGTATATTATAGGGAAAAAAAATGAGTAGGGGATCCTACCTATCAAGCTTGCAAAACATTTAACATCTAAATTGGAGGATATCAGAAGTACTTAGTTAGGTGACAAACGACAAATAGGTGGACCACGTTACAAAACTTAATTGATGGGATCAAATTAAGAAAATGCAAAGGTAGAGAGAATAAGTTCGTAGAGAGAATAAGTTGAACTTATTCTACTTGAAAAGTGTGCTACCAAGAAGTGTAGAAAATCCTACATGCCGCTTGTTTTGCTCGCCGACTTTTGCTGAGTGCCTACCGCATGTTTGCTTAAGCTTGAATAAGAAATTTGATATAATTAATAAATAATATAATATTTTTAAATTTTTTATAATTTTTAGAAAGTATTTTCTGATTAAAAATATTTTTAAAAAAATTAAATCAATTTTTTTAATTAGAAAGTGTTTTTTTGTTAATTAACTATTTTAATAGCAAATAAACACAAAAAAATTTAAAAATTATTTTTTAGAAATTATTTAAAAAACAATAAACATGACCTTAATATTAAAGTTCTTAAACATGGAAACATGTTGGGTTTTACTAGGATAATCTAGATTAATTAATTTTATAAAAATTAAAATCAAATTATATTAAATAAAAATTTTATAAAAAAAATTCAAAGATCAGGTGGGTTAAAATAGATTAATTCTAGATTTTTTTTTTAACTCAAGTTAATATATTTTTTATTTTTTAAAAATTATATTTTATATTAACAAATTAAAATAATAAAAAAATAGACATAAAACATTAAATTTAAACTAAAAAAAAAGTAAATTTCCATGGAACCCAAACGGTGCTGTACAAATCCTTGGCCCGGTCGCCGGTAACCATGCACTCTCTTGTCAATGAAAATTCTTTGCCACTGTTGTTTAGAGCTGTAAATTATAATAATAATAACAAAAAAGGGCTAACCTCAAAACAATCTCTCAGCTATGTATGTACCTTCTCTTGATTGAGTCCTAAAAGAAATTTGTCTCAATTGGGTCCTCATATTTTTTTCAAATAAGATTTCCACCTAAACATTTTTAACAAAATAATGTTAATCTTCCTCCTAAACAACGCTGTTTGTTAGAATTTTGGTTCTTGCTTCTCTCCTTCGATCAAATAATTTCTTTTTCGAGTTATCTCAAGAACATATTTAATGTAAATTAGCTGCACATTTTGGAGAGTAACTTTCATGAGTGTTGGTATTTATAAATTACAAATATGAAAGATGAAAAATTTTCCAATGGAAAACCAGAGGATGGCTCGTTAAAAACCTAATAATTCACAGTTTGCTGTTCAATGTATAACAAGAAGAAGCAAGAAAGAGGGCCAGAGATTCTGAAAGGTCCATCCATTTGCTGTTCCATGTACTGTGGTTGTTGCTTTGTCTCTATACTTGCTAGTGCCAGGGCCAACCAAAGCAGACATTCAAAGTTCTGGGGGCACCCAAAAATGGAAATAAAAAAAGAAACGTTTTCGTCATACTGTTAACTTCTAGTTTAACCAGGGATGGCAAATTCAGTCTCTCTTCCTTTTCTCTCTGTTTTTACTGTTTCATTTGTTATGAATGTACTATAACTGACAGTGAGAAAGAGGGCCAGAGATTCTGAAAGCCTTCCAGTACTGGCCCGACTTGTTTCAGCTGACAGAGAGATCACAATGACTATCGGAATGTCTTCACACCGAGCAACGTACCTTTCTATATATATTTAGTAATATTATTAAACCTAATATAGACAATTATTTGATCAAGCAAATGGATCCGTTCGGTTGATCGACTGTAATATAATTTAAATATAATTTGCAATATATAAAATATAAATAAATGTAAAATTTAGAAAGTGTTCGCATACATTTTTTTTTTTCCTTACCATTCTAAAATGTTCCAATCTAGGTAGATGGCTGGGCTATCGAGTTTTGGGCCGAACCAATAGGTCCAATCCGGAGTTCAATAACATTACTTGAAAGGGATGGGGAGGCGGCTAGATTCATCTCTTTAAATTAGTAATTATTATTATTATTTTTAATTATTTTTCATTTTCTTATTTTTTTTATATATATATATATATTTTTACACGGGACCCAAAAATAAGTTACAACAAATATAAAAACATAATCTTCATATCAGCTAATCACCTCTAAAGATACTTCTCTTAAGTAACATATCATGCCAACCAATACCGCTTCTTTCTGCCATCTGTAATCTGTATAGGAACCAAAACATTACCCCAAAATACCACAAGCTGCAGAGGATAAACAGATTATCGACAGATTATCTAGATGAGTCATAGCCAAACAACAAAATCAGATATTATGTGCACTCCTTCCTTGTACAAGCCAAGTAAAAGGACAGGATTTATTTCATTAAAGATGAAAACACAAAAGCCAAGGTTTGAAGACACTGTAGCCAGCACACATGCAAATTCAACTATATATTCAGTGCAGCCTTCTATGAGATAGAGACCAAGCTAATTGCTTCTT
Source organism: Populus euphratica (assembly GCF_000495115.2). NCBI lineage: Eukaryota > Viridiplantae > Streptophyta > Magnoliopsida > Malpighiales > Salicaceae > Populus > Populus euphratica. The sequence goes on along the minus strand of NW_011500795.1, from coordinate 17,224 downwards.
CTTTCCCATATAATATTTACTAATTAATATATATATTTCATTCATGGAAATGTGGCTATGATGGGTGAATAGCCAAAGATAGCACCAAATATCTTAACTTCCTTTTCAGCTTGAACCCTGTAAAAGGGTGTTGCAGCGGTTTGGTTCAAGGAAAATTTGATCTTGTCGCCAACTTTAAGCTTCTTGTTGCGGACGAATGCACGCCAGCCCTTTGAAAGAACTGGCTTCGGGTACTGTCCTTTCTTGCGAATAGAACACTGAAAGGTCCAGACGAAGCCACTCTCATCTATTGCTTGAAATTCCACGGCATGTCCACCTTTGAAAGATGGGAGAGACTTGAGATAATTCGTAGGCACTGACAGTGTTTTGCTGGTGTCTGTCTTGCCAAGGATCTTAGAGAAGGTTGTCATTTTAGGCCAAGCAAAAAGAAGATATTACGGATCCTCTTCCAAGAATGGCTTCAAACTTCTGTTTCTTGTGATATTTCCCTTGGATTGATGTTTTTTAATTTATGGGACCTGCCCACCCTTCCTTGCCCTCCCCTGCCTCGACCCACACAAAGTGGTGAACCCACACAAAGTGGTGGGACCTGCAAGGGGTTGCACCAAAGGTCCCCTTGGTGCAAAGGTGGGAGAGGTTCCCTTGGTGCAAAGGTGGGACCTGCATGTCCAGGGTTCAAAGGTCCTGATATTGTATGGAATTTGATGGTAGAAAAATTCGGGCTCCTTTTTCTTTTTTGACAGATAACTGATATAAAATAAAGTAAATAGAAAGAAAGGCTTGTCTTGTGTTTTTGCACTATCACTTGTGAAAGAGTGTATTCTAGGATTTTATATTCATCTGAAGAACAAAGAATTATAAAAAAGATGATATTAAAATGAAAGAATATTAAAATAAGAAAAGTATAGTATAAAATAAAAAAAGTATATGATATGATAGTAGTTTAATGGGCATAAAAATTAGAAAAGTACATAAAAACATTTACTTTTATGAATATAACAAACAAGATTCAAGAATCAGATTCATTTTATAAAATGAAATGTGAGCATCGACTAATAACCAAAAGGAAGATAACTTATTCTTGAATGATTCTTTTCAAAAATTCATCTACTAAATTGATAAGTTGTCATAAAAATACTCACGGTTCATATGGTTATTAAGACTAAAAAACAATAATCAAATTGAATTCATGAATATATCTAAATTAGGTTATGGACTAATAAAAAAAAATCTTTGAAATTTATTAAAAATTAAAAAGAATAATATACAAGAAATCAAATCATACATAAATGATAGAAACTTTGAAAGCCCTTAAAATATTATGAGGTGTTCAGAAATAGTTAAAGTAATTGAATAGGAGGATTGCTATTTGATAAATTTATCAAAGATTAAAATGCTTTATTGGATGAATCACTCTTAAAAGTGGTGGACAGTTAGTTAGAATTATAGATACTATAGTGAAACTGATTAAAATAATCAATCATGTTAAAATTAATTTTTAAAAAGTTTTATTTAATATTTAAAACTTCTCAGCAACAATTAGATAATTAGATAAATAGGGAATACTGGGATGAACTATAAAAATTTAGGTAAAGTTAGAGTCTAAAATATTAGTTAGATAAATGACCTATAGTAAAAGAAATTCTGGCAACCATCCTCATGGGAGCGGTGAGGGGTGCAAAGGTGGGACCTGCAAGTCCTTGGGTGCAAAGGTCCTGCATAAAGTGGTGAACCTCAGTTTTTTATGAGAAAGACTCCCCATTGTGTTTTTTTTTTTTGGGATGAGAGGCCTCCTCTTTTCTTATAAAATGTTTGACCAGGAATGAACTATAAAAATTTAGGTAAAGATAAAGTCTAAAATAGTAGCTAGATAAATGTCCTGTAGTAAAAGAAATTCTGTCAACCATCCTCATGGAAGCGGTGAGGGGTGCAAAGGTGGGACCTACAAGGTGTGCAAAGGTAGAAGGTGGGACCTGCAAGTCCCGGGGTGAAAAGGTTCTACACAAAGGGGTGAATCTTTGTTTTTTATGAGAGAGACTCACCATTGTGTTTTTTTTAGGATGAGAGGCCTCCCCTTTTCTAGTAAAATGTTTGACCAATAAAGTAATAAAATTAGAAGTACCTCTACTTCGATAATTTTCTTAATATGCCCCATTATCAATTAATCTTCTTAAAATTAATCTTTTTAATAGGTAAAGTTGAATATTATATTATAAAATATATTTATTTATGTAGTTGAGATGGAAGCAAAGTTCAATATTATATTGTAAAATATATTTGTTTTTTATTAAAATTAAAATTAAATACAATCTATAATTATACATGAAACTCAACCATAAAATTTAACTTTTATCTTTTTCTTCATTTTGTTTTTAATGATTCCAATGCATAAAACTCAACGCAACAGAAACAAACACATGTTTATGCAGCAGAGTCTACGATTGCATCTTGAAGAAATGGGACCTGTTACAATCAAGGTGGGATCCATTCGGTCGAAGAAAAACAAAAGAATCCAGGTGGGATCCATTATGTAATAAGAGTGCAGTTCCGACCGTATTTGTTTACTGAATTTTATTTTTTTAAAAATTATTTTTAAATTTTATTTTTATTTTTTATTAAAAACATTTGTTGATAAAAAATAATTTTTAATCAAAGAAAAAATTTAACTTGATTTTAAAGGAAGTGTTTTTTTAAAAAAAAATTTAAAAAATATTTTTTGAAAATTGTGAAAATTTTAAAAATATCATATTATTTGATGATTATATCAAATTTGATCCTTACACTTTTAATTACTATATATATTTTATTTATTTTATTTATTTTTTAAATTTTAATTTTTATATTAATTTTGATTCTTATTTTTATAATTGTTATTTGTTTTTCCCTGCTGTTTTTTTATATTTTATCTATCAAATTTAGTTCTTATTACTTGTTTTATTTGAAATAATTTATGAAATATTAATTATTATTATTTTAATTTCTTCATCTTTCATATTTTTTTAGATTTGATCTCTATTATTTTAATTATTATTTATTTTATTTGA
>NW_011500795.1:2175-12719 GCF_000495115.2 Populus euphratica | reverse complement strand
AAAACATAAAAATAAATAATGCACATCGTTAAGTACTTTCTGCAATTATTCAATCGTTTATATTCGAGAATAGAATGAATCATTGTAAAAGGTTGCCTTGCCTCCGCACAGACTTTCGCACTTTTACTGATAAAAGGTTTCTACTATTTGATGCAATAAAAAAATAACCAAACCAAAAAGCAAAGTGCAATATTATATTATATACCGTGATGTTCAATTGAGTGGGTGGACGACGCTTTAGATTACTATCAAAGTTCTTAAACCTGGGAACATGTCGGGTTTTACTAGGATAATCTAGATTAATTAATTTTATAAAAATTAAAACCAAATTGTATTAAATAAAACTTTTATAAAAAAATTCAAAGATCAATTGGGTTAAAATAGATTAATTCTAGATTATTATTTTTTAACTCGAGTTAAGTTTAATTAGATATCATATTTACATGATAAGTTGGGAATGCTTTAATAACTACGACAAGAACCACTGTATGTCTAAATCCAACCCTTTTTTATACTTTCAGTTCAATTAAATTTGCAAAAACTGGTTGGTATCGCTTCCAGGAAAGTGGAATGTATGGCGACGGACGTACGGTTACATCACAAAGAAGAAGAAGAAAGGGTTCGGTCCGATTGACTCTTCAGATATTTAATTTATATAATGTTTGTTTGTTGAAAAAAAAATTTTTTAAAAAAATAAATTATATTTTTATATTTGGCAATGTATTAAAAAATAAATTAAAAAATATTTTTCAGTATTTGGTTATATTATGGAAAATGAGTTGAAAAATAACTAATTAATATTTTATTTTTAAAAAATTTATTAAAATAATGAGGAACAAATCTTACAAATTAAAAAGTTGAATGAGAATAAAATTAAAAAATACATAATTTAATAATTTATCTCAAATAAAATAAATAATAATAAAAATAATAAAAATCAAATCTAACAAATGAAAAATTGAAAGATAAAGAAATTAAAATAATAATAATAATAATAATAATAAATAGTTCATAAATTATTTCAAATAAAATAAATAACGATAAAAAAATAAGAATTAAATTTGATAAATAAAAAATTTTAATAAAAAAATAAAAAAATAACAAATAACAATTATAAAAATCAAAATCAAAATTTAATATATAAACAATTATTTGATGAAGCAAATGGATCCGTTAGGTAAATCGATTGTAATATAATTTGCAATGTATAAAATATAAATAAATGTAAAATTAATTAATCTAGATTATTCTAGTAAAACCTGACATGTTTCCAAGATTTAAGAACTTTAATATTAAGGTCATGTTTATTTTCTTAAAAATAGTTTCTAAAAAATTACTTTTTAAATTATTTTGTGTTTATTTGTTATTAGAATAGTTGGTCAATAGAAAACACTTTCTAGTCAAAGGAAAATTTGGTTTGATTTTTAAAAATGTGTTTCCCTGAAAAATTTGAACGGAAAACACTTTCTGAAAGTTATGAAAAATTTATAAATATCATATTATTTGCTGATTATATCAAATTTGATCCTCAAACTTTTTATTGCTATTTTGAATAGTTATTATTCAATTTCATTTCTTAAAATTTATTTGTTATATTAACTTTGATTCTCATTTTTATAATTGTTATTTGCTTTTTTTTATTAAAAATTTTTATCTATCAAATTTGATCTTTATTCTTTTGATTGTTACTTATTTTATTTGAAATAATTTATGAAATGTTAACATTATTATTTTAATTTTTCATATTTAATTTTTTTATTTTTTAGATTTGATTTCTATTATTTTAATTATTATTTATTTTATTTGAGGTAATTTATGAAATTATATTTTTTTTAATTTTATTCTCATTCAACTTTTTAATTTGTAAGATTTTTTTTTCATTATTTTAATAAATTTGAGAAAAATAAAATATTAATAAATTATTTTATAGCTTATTTTTCATGATATAACTAAATATTGAAAAGTATTTTCCAACTTATTTTTTATTACATTACTAAATATTAAAAAATAATTTATTTTTTTGAAATTTAATTTTTTAAAATTTACATTTTAAAAAAAATATTTTCAAGTAAAGAAACAGATTCTTAATCTAAAGCATCGTCCACCCACTCAATTGAACATCACAGTATATAATATAATATTGCACTTTGCTCTTTGGTTAGGTTCTTTTCTTATTGCATCAAATAGTAGAAACCTTTTGTCAATAAAAGTGTGAAAGTCTGCGGAAGCAAGGCAACCTTTTATAGTGATTCAATCTATTATCGTACTATAATTATTGAATAATTGCAGAAAGGATGTAATGATTTAGTCACTATTTATTTTTATATTTTAAAAAATAATTTTTTTAATTTTTTTAAATTATTTTAATGTACTAATATAAAAATATTATCTTGTTATATTTTCAAACAAAAAATAATTATAACTACTTTTTCAAACATAGTTTTTTTAACCTGTTTGTTTTTATATTTTAAAAAAATTATATATATTTTTTATTTTTTTTATTTTAAATTATTTTTTTAAGTGTTTTTAGATAATTTTGATATAATAATATTAAAAATAGTTTTTATAATATATACTATTTTGATTAATTTTTAAGTAAAAATATCTTAAAAAATAAGTGATATCATATTAAGACTCCTAATATATGTCCTTCCAAATATATAATGTCATCCTAATCCTCATTAAACTATTAACCAAGTTTATTAATTGCATGGATGTGTTCTTTGAACTTAGTTTGCTTTCCTGGTCTCTTAACATGTCCAAAAACATGAAATAAAATAGGAAAAGGTTAAAAAAAAAAACCAGCCGGTTGAAATTTTTCAAATTTAAACTATTATATCAAGTTTTAAATGAAAAGTTTCTGACGATGAAGATATTAGTTTTGTAGTGCCAAGCCATAGCAAGAGCTTAGACGATGAAATAGTACTTCAACGACACCTCCATTGTCAAACACAGCATCTTTTAATTTAAAGTTTACTTATGTTTTAGCTAATTTGGAAGGAAATGCACATGATTCTTGTATGTTTAGTGACGCTTTGCCTATGCTCTTAAAAAGGCCTGAAGGTATCAAATAATTTCAAAGTATTACAAATACGTGTACTAAATTATGGGACTATATTGAATTTTTGAAAATTTTATGGGCACACCAACACAGTATTTTCAGCCATCTCTTATATGCCGCGTTTGAATATGGTGGTAATTATTTTTTAAATAATTTTTTATATTAAAATATATATTAATAATTTTTTTATTTTAAAAAAATTATTTTTAATATTAGTACATCAAAATAAATTAAAAACATTAAAAATATATTAATTTAAAATAAATAAATAAATTTAATTTTTTTAAAATATAAAAACAAACAAACAAACTGCATCAATAAAGAGAGGGATTTTAAAAAATAAAAAATCACAGAATGGTTAGTTAATAGAAACACGCACCGTACAAGCATAGTTATCAATTCAATTCAAGGCCTGAGCATCGAAAAATTATTTTGTTTTTCTTCTACCGAATGGGCCCCCCCTTGATTATTTTATAACAGGCTCCACCTTGATTCTTTTCTAAGTTCTAACAGGTCCCATCTCTTCAAGATGCAATCGTAAACTCTGCTGCATTAACATGTGTTTCGTTTCTGTTGCGTTGATTTTTATGCATTGGAATCATTAAAAACAAATAGAGAAAATAAAAAAAAAATTAATTTTTATGACTGAGTATAATTAGATTATATCTAACTTTAACTTTAATTATAATCCAAAAAACAAAAAAAAATTATAATATAATATTGAATTTTACTTCAATCTTAACCACAAAAACAAATATATTTTCTAATATAAGATCGATCTTTGCCTTTTGGTTTGATTACTTTCTTGTTGCATCAAATAGGAGAAACCTTTTATTGATACGGTGGATCTTTTATTAATATAAATAAAGTGGTTCTGTTTATTTTTATATTTTTAAAAAATATTTTTTTTATTTTTTTCAGATTAATATTTTTAATTTATTTTAATCAACTAATATTAATAATATTTTTTAAAATTTAAAAAAATATATTATTTCAATATAATTTCTTATACAAGCACAAGCAAACATGCGGTAGGTACCCAGCAAAAGTGAGCAAGTAAAACATGCGCAAGGCAACAATTATCATAAGTCACGAAGTTGCATGCGCTTCATTAGAGAAAAGTAGGACTTCAGCAATGAGGATTTTCTACACTACTTGCTATCACACTTTCCAAGTCTAATAAGTTCAACTTAGTTTCTCTACTTTTTCATTTTCTTAATTTGATCCCATCAATTAATTTTTGTAATGTGGTCCTCCTATTTTTCGTTTGTCATAATTAAGTACTTCTGGTATCCAATTCAGATGTTAAATGTTGAGTGAGCTTGACATGTAGGATCCACCATTTTTTTTTCTGTAATATAGGATTAGATTATTTTTAGCCGTGTATCTTAGCTACAATTCACTCATAAAATTAGGATACATCTACATCAATTCATCAGCAAAATTACAACATTCATATTTATCATGATTTTATAATTGAGTTATATTGTAAATATAAAATTCAAGATAATTTAATTCTAGATTAGACGAGAGAAACAGAGTAATGTATTCCACCAGCATGCTAGACCATCTTGGCATTGAATGTCTGGGATTTGAATGAATGTGCTTATTTAATTAATGCAAGGATACGGAGGAGGGGTATCTTAAGAAGATTAATTGATCATGGGGAATATTAAGAAAATTATCGAAGTAGAAGTACTTCTAATTCTATTCGTGTATTGGTGCTCATCCCACAAAAAAAACACGAAGGTGAGTCTCTCTCATCCCACCCACCAAAAACCCAGGGCGCAGGGCGAAAAGGCGAAAAGCAAAGGGTTTTGGGTTTTGTGGGTCCAGGGCGCAGGGCGAAAGGCGAATGGCGAAAAGGCAAGGGTTTGGGGTTTTGTGGGTCCAGGGCGCAGGGCGAAGTACATCAAAATAAATTAAAAACATTAAAAATATATTAATTTAAAATAAATAAATAAATTTAATTTTTTTAAAATATAAAAACAAACAAACAAACTGCATCAATAAAGAGAGGGATTTTAAAAAATAAAAAATCACAGAATGGTTAGTTAATAGAAACACGCACCGTACAAGCATAGTTATCAATTCAATTCAAGGCCTGAGCATCGAAAAATTATTTTGCGTGGTTAAAGTTGTCAGGGTCCCCCCTTGATTATTTTATAACAGGCTCCAATTATATTTGTTTTTTGGATTATAATTAAAGTTAAAGTTAGATATAATCTAATTATACTCAGTCATAAAAATTAATTTTTTTTTTATTTTCTCTATTTGTTTTTAATGATTCCAATGCATAAAAATCAACGCAACAGAAACAAACACATGTTAATGCAGCAGAGTTTACGATTGCATCTTGAAGAGATGGGACCTGTTAGAACTTAGAAGAGAATCAAGGTGGAGCCTGTTATAAAATAATCAAGGGGGGACCCTGACAACTTTAACCACGAAAACAAATATATTTTCTAATATAAGATCGATCTTTGCCTTTTGGTTTGATTACTTTCTTGTTGCATCAAATAGGAGAAACCTTTTATTGATAAGGTGGGACCTGTTAGAAAAGAACCAAGGTGGGACCTTTTGTAAAAGAACCAAGGTGGGACCTTTTGTAAAAGAACCAAGGTGGGACCTGTTAGAAAAGAACCAAGGTGGGACCTTTTGTAAAAGAACCAAGGTGGGACCCATCCGGTAGAAGAAAGACAAAATAATTAAGAGCGTCCACTTTGTCGATGCTCAGGCTTTGAATTGAATTGATAATTATGCTTGTACGGTGCATGTTTCTATTAACTAACCAGTATGTCATTTTTTATTTTTTAAAATCCCTCTATTTATCGATGTCTGTTTGTTTATTTTTAAAAAATTTAAATATTTTTATATTTTTATTTACTGTAAATTAATATATTTTTAGTATTTTTAAATCATTTTAATATATTAATATAAAAAATAATTTTAAAAAAATAAAAAATTTATTAATATATATTTTAACATAAAAAAGTATTTAAAAAATAATCACTACATATTTTCAATCAAGCATTGAAATTCAAGGTGGCATGTAAGAGATGGCTGAAAGTACTATGCCCCCATAAAATTTTCAAAAATTCAATATAGTCCCATAATTTAGTATTGTAATACTTTGAAATTATTTGATACCTTCAGGCCTTTTTATTCTTTAGAGCATAGGCAAAGCATCACTTAACATACAAGAATCATGTGCATTTCCTTCCAAATTAGCTAAAACATAAGTAAACTTTAAATTAAAAGATGTTGTGTTTGACAATGGAGGTGTCGTTGAAGTTGTGAGTGTTTGATTGGTGAGGAACTATTTCATCGTCTAAGCTCTTGCTATGGCTTGGCACTACAAAAATAATATCTTCACCGTCAGAGACTTTCCATGTTAATATAAAACTTGATACAATAGTTTAAATTTGAAAAATTCCAGCCGGCTGGTTTTTTTTTAACCTTTTCCTATTTTATTTCATGTTTCTGGATATATTAGGGACGGGGGAGCAAAATAAGATCAAACAACACATCCATGTCATGAAATTAATAAACTTGGTTGATAACCATTTAGATAGTGACGCAGTAGTAAAAACTTGGAACCAACAAGTTTATTTCTTCTATAGTCTCAAGTTTGAATATTATGGTTTTGAATATTATGATTGCCTATATGATAGTCACTGAAGGTTTATATGATCGTCAACTTTAGGATCTGTGGGATTAGTCGAAGTGCGCGTAAACTGACCTGGACATTCACATTAAACTAAAAAAAAAAAAACTTGGTTAATAGTTTACTGTTGGATTCGAATGGACATTATATATTTGGACGGATAAATTATAGGTGTTTGAGAGTATGATAATAATTATTTTTTTAAAGTGTTTTTCATTTGAAAATTAATTAAAATACTAAAAAAATAATTTAAAGCAAAGAAAATTTTTTTATTTTTTTAAAAGTGTTTTTGAAACACAAAAACAAATATATTCAGAAAAAAGATGTTTGAAAAAGTGGTTGCGGTTATTTTTTTATTTGGAGATGCATCAAAATAATATTTTTTATCTTTAAATTTTTTTTAACATCAATATATAAAAATTATTTTTTTTTAATATTTTTTAAATATAAAAATAAATAATGCTAATAAATAAGTACTTTCTCCAATTATTCAATCGTTTATATTACGAGAATAGAATGAATCATTATAAAAGGTTGCCTTGCCTCCGCACAGACTTTCACACTTTCATTGATAAAAGGTTTCTACTATTTGATGCAATAAGAAAATAACCAAACCAATATATATATATATATATATATTACTTATTTTATAACATCAATTTAAAAAGTATTATTAACCAAATACATTAAACTATTTTTTGTTCAATCTTAATTTTAACCACAGTTTTAACCAAACATATATAAATATTACATCTACCTGAATTAAAAATATTTTTTATAAAATAATTTTTTTTAGACCATACCTATAAAAATTACCACAATACCAAACACAATATTATAAATCGGGCTTTGGATTAGAATCAATGTTCTTGAACCTGGGTATATGTCAGGCTTTACTATGTTACTCTAGATTAATTAATTTTATAAAAATTAAAATCAAATTGTATTAAACAAAACTTTAATTAAAAAAATTCAAAGAATAATTGGGTTAAAACATATTAATTCTAGTTTTTTTTTTCTTGAGTTGAGTTGAGTTGAGTAAGAAGTCAGATTTGTTAAAAAACAATCTCAACTCAATAACTTAAACTATTAGGTGAGGTTTTTATTTATATTATTCTCTAACACATCCCCTTAAATAAAAAAATTTTGGTTTTAAAATTTATATTTAATTTTTATCAAATAAATAAAAAATATAAAATTCAAACTCATAATTACTTAATGATCAAAACTCTAATATTATATTATAAAACTATTTAAATTTAATAACTTAAATTTTTAAATAAAATAAAATAAAATAATGTATATTATTCTCTATTTATTAACATTTTACATGCTTTAATAACTCTGACAAGATTCACTGTACATGTAAACCCAACGCTTTTGTATACTTTCTGTTCAATTAAATTTGCAAAACTGGTTGTTATCGCTTCCAGGAAAGTGGAGTGTAGAGGGACGGACATACGGTTAAATAACAAAAAAGAAGAAGAAGAAAGGTCAGAGGCTCAGAGCCCCTCATGAGATACTTGATTTAGTGAAGCTATTTATTGGAACAGATATTGGTTTTGATATTATTATTCCATTAATAATGAATTTACCAACAGAATCATGGATATAAATGTTTCATTAGTAAAACTCTTGCCTGTAAATTTTAGTTTGTCGTTGAGCCTATCGGTAATTAAAAAAATATTTATTATTGATAAACTTACTAATAAAAAAAGCACGTAAAAGAATTTTATTCTTTAATTTTTTCAGTATTTCACTTAGAAAGCTTGTTGTATAATTAATAGAAATACTTTATGTAATTCTGTCGAAATGAGTTACCCGGAAAAAAAAATCAACTCCAAAAATTTACACCAAATAAATAACTATAATCCAATCTAAATATTTCGGTAACTCTAGTTTTGCAGATATTCTTTTTACATGTTACGATTTGCAAGCCAATATATAATAGATGAAGATTTCAACTTCTTCGGGTAAATAAGTGTATCTTTCAGTCTCTCAAAATTCAGGCTCCTGCTTCTCTTTTTTAATCAAATAATTCTCGACTCGCTAATTAATTCAATGTGCAATATTCTTCTGAGTCAAAAATGTTAGCCATGTCACTTGGCCGCACCATATCAGCAATATCTGTGGTTACTTCATGTAAAAAAATAAATCACAAAGGCATCTGTAAAAATGAAGTCACAGAAATGAAAATACCATTTATTAAACCAGGTGAACATAAAACTGATAAAAGTCTTACTTCAGAAAAAGATTGATATACTATGAAATTGCGTAATTTGCACGGGAAAAATAAAATAAAAATGAAGTAATATACTATGAATTTTGTTTTTTGAAATCCCATAGTTTTGGATGATGTAGTTGTTTATAAATATAACATTTTAATATTATCACATTTGATATTTACTTATATATTTGTTTTTCTCAATCTAGATTTTAATTTTAAAAAGGACAACAATTACTAAATTTTATATTTTAGATGCATGACAATATCAAATATATATATATATATATATATATTTGATATTGTCATGCATCTAAAATATAAAATTTAGTAATTGTTGTCCTTTTTAAAATTAAAATCTAGATTGAGAAAAACAAATATATAAGTAAATATCAAATGTGATAATATTAAAATGTTATATTTATAAACAACTACATCATCCAACACTATGGGATTTCAAAAAACAAAATTCATAGTATATTACTTCATTTTTATTTTATTTTTCCCGTGCAAATTACGCAATTTCATAGTATATTACTTCAAAACTTGGGACGTCGAAATGGGTCATTATCGAAGGTAAGCTATAGGGTTTAGTGCTTGAAGTTTCAAATTGTGAGTTTAATCTCTTCGTTAGTATTCAGCCGATTTGAATTAATGCCTTCGGGTTTAACCCAAAGGCAATGACTTAGTATCAAGATTAATGGCAGCCACTGGATGGATGAATTTAATAATCCTTGTCTCACCCGACGTCATGGCCTTAAAAATTTATTAAATTTTTGGAAAGAATAAATTTTTGATATTCTATTATTTAATAAGAATATTCTTTATTTAAGGAGTCGCCACCTAGTATTATGATTATTAGGAACCCTAACTAGTCAACAGAGATTTTATGGTCCGAGACTAGTTACGTAAAAAAAAAGATATTATTACCCTTTAAACGTCCTACCTAAGACAGGCTGCATTGCTAATTTTTGTCCTTAATTGCTAACATTTTTTTTTGTTTATACTATGATTGTTTGTGTGTAATATTCCTGACTCTGGCGCCAGTGAATATTCAACTACGGATATTTCCAACTCTAGCGTTGGTAAATATTACGTAGATATCAAAATAAATAAATTTAAATCATCTTTTTTATCCTTTTATTCCTGATTGGCGTCAATGAATAAATAAATAAAAGTAAATTTTTTTTACGCGTGTACATATTTTTTTTTATCTTTCTAGCTAAATAAAATAAAATACAACGAATAAAAATAATATAAATTTAAATCTGTATTTTTATTCCTGACTCTGGCGTCAGTGAATAAACCAATAAATTTTTATTATTTTTATTCATGCATACATATTTTTTTATTTTCATATTTTTTTATTTTTATTTTTATTGGGTTGGGCCTAGCTCAGCCCATAGAGCTGGGCTGAACCCAACAGGCCTAGCAGGGTCATAAGCTTGACTCGGCTAACCATTATTTTTTTAATTTTTACCAGCAGACGTGTGTGAATTGCTCACCCATGTCTGCTACAGGAAGTATGTAATTAAACTGCAATGAGGAAAAGAGCAACTTACCTGGTGCTGCAATTGAAGATGATAATGACA
>NW_011500795.1:0-1766 GCF_000495115.2 Populus euphratica | reverse complement strand
TGTGGCTGCTGAAGGCGAAGTCGAGGGAGACTAGGAAGAAAAAGGATTGAAAGGGGGGGCTAGTATAGGGTTCGCCACCGCCTTCTTTTTTATGTTTATCTCTTTTAAGGTTTCTGGTAATGGCCGCCTCTTAAGATTTTTTTCTTTTAGGGTTTCTCTCTAATCGTTCTCCCTCCTTCTTTTTTTTTTGTTCTGTTTTTCTGGGTTAATTCTCTGTTCTCGAGTTCATCCTTTTTTTTTTCCTTCCCCCTTGAGATCTGTATTTATAGTGCCAGAGTCCCTTCACGTGTGAAAAACCAAGTTTCAATCAAACTCATTTTCTTCTTTGAAGTTTGAATTTGATTAAAAATCAAATTTTAAAGCGGATAACTACTATTATCTTAAATATTAGGATTATCTCAAAGATAAAGATTATCTTGAAGATGAAGATAGAATGAAAAAAAGTACATTATAGTCCTTAATTTTTATGGAAGTTGACAAATTACACTTTTCATCAAAATAAATCTTTGATCTTTTAATTTTTTATTTTAAACCCTGTAAAAATTAAATTAAAAACCAAAGAATCAAAATTGGGTTATAACAATCCTAACCATTTAAATTTAGAAACGATGCAATTCTCTCCTTCAACAATATATATTTGAGACAATTCATGGTATTTTAACACTTCAATCCACTTATTTCATTTTTAATCCTCGATCCCAATATTATAGAAAGACGGAGGAAGTGGTGACAGAGAAAGTCGTCAAGCTTCACATTTCTTAACGTAGTTTTGGACAATTTTGATCCCACTGAGTTGTTCTATATGAGATTAGTCGACTAGTTATATTATAATTACATTACATTACAAAAGAAACAAATAATTTGTTTATCCTCTTACATTTTTGGACTTTTCTTTTTCTTTTTCTTTTTTGATATTTTGATCCTCAAGCTTTTTTTTATTGATATTTTGACACTCAAACGGTTTTTCATGATTGGATCCTTCAATGCCCAAATTTTGAAGGCCAATTAAATGAAAAAAAAATAAAGATAAAGAACCAAACTGTAAAACATAAAGAAACTTGATGACCATTTCAAAATTTACTCAAAATGTTAACTTTGATACTCTAACTTTGCACTTAACCCATTTTTATTTCCTTTAGTTTTTCAAGAGTTTTTCTTTTATCTAAAATCTTTTTTTTTTCAATCTTTAATTTGAGATTAGAGAGAGAAAGTTATAAAATTTCAGTAGTAAAGAGAAAAATTGTTAGCTATTTCAAAATTAAATTAACTAATGTGAAATCTCCCATGATTCATATTTGTAACAATGTGCTGATTTCCAAGGAAAAATCTAGAGATAATTTCAGTGCTCAAAAATAAACTAAGGAGAAATAAAATGAAAAGGTACAGAACAGACTCGATCGACATGAGCAATGCAAGCCAAAGAAAAAGGAAAATCAAATGCACAGAACAAGGTAGGAGAGACAGTTGGGCAGGGGAAGACAGTGACAGTGAGATGGCAGTGACTGTCGAACTAAATCAGAATGTCTTCACGCCAAGCAATGTAGCTTTCTATATATACTTAGTAATATTATTAAACCTAATATAAACAATTATTTGATCAAGCCAATGGATCCGTTAGTTAGATCGATTGTAATATAATTTAAATATAATTTGCAATATATAAAATATAAATAAATGCATAATTTTAGAAAGTATTCGCAAGTTACAATTTTTTTCCTTACCATTCTAACATGTTCCAATCTAGTTAGATGGCTGGGCTATCGAGT
>NW_011509099.1:0-565 GCF_000495115.2 Populus euphratica | reverse complement strand
GCGTACAAAAGCTATTTACCTTGGGTATTTAAAATTATTTTATAGGAGGTTATTCGAGATAGTGTTGGAATTGAAATAAAATAATACTAATATTTTTTATATTGATGAAACATTGTTAATGGAAACATTTTGGCACTTTTATTCACTTAAGAAGTGAGAAATCTAAATTTTATGTCCGATCTTGACCATATCACATGAATTTAATGCAAATTTAGATATTTTCATGCATTTTTAAAGAGAAAGATTAATCATATTTAAGATTTATAATTATTTTTTAATAAATTAAACTTATATTTTTATCTATGTAGAAATATAAAAATATCTTAACTGTTCGATCTATATTACATTATTAAAGATTTAACCGCACTTATCTTTATTACCTAATTTGACAATTAAGGAATTGGTTCAGGGATAAACATGGAAGGGACAGCCTTGCCCCCTCTTTATGAATCATGATGTTTGTAAACAACATGAAAAGAAAAATAGAAAATATAAAATCTCATCAACGCGCACAAAACGGTGTACGGTGGATGATAATTTTTTAAAATATTTTTATTTAAAAATA
>NW_011509095.1:0-565 GCF_000495115.2 Populus euphratica | reverse complement strand
AATAACATGTGCTTGGATCCTGTTTAGTAATTTTTTTATTTTTAATTATTAAAAAATTAATTAAAAAGGTTGGCATATCAACGTCTCGCATGCTATTTTGAAGGTGTGTGAGATATATTCTAGGAGCAAAATTTTTTTAATTATTGTCTTATTTGATGTGTTAGGTGGCGTTACAACTCTCAGATAGTAAGTGTAATTATTATGACAAACGTTCAATGACTAAAATTTTTCTCTTCTTATTTTCTCTATTATGAGCCTTGATATTTGTGCAGAATTTTTAAAAATTTAATTGTATCCTTTAATTTATATTTATTTTGAATTTTAACTTTATTTTTTTGATTTTTTTGATTCTAATATTTTTTAAAGTTTTTTTTTTTAAATTTCATCCCTCGTTATTTATTTTCATTATATTTTTGTATCCAATTTAGTTTTTATTCTTTTGATTGTTATTTTTTTATTTTTTTCATTAATTTATTTTTTGATTTTGTTTTTTGGAATTTAATATAAATTTATTTGGTTTCTAAATTTAGACCTTTTTTTATTATCAAAATCGAGTGAGGAAAAA
>NW_011509098.1:0-565 GCF_000495115.2 Populus euphratica | reverse complement strand
AAATAGTTATGATAAATATTATATTTTTACAGGTGTATTTAGTATTATAGTAACTTTTATTTTTTGTCCAAGTTTTGTATTATAGTAGCTTCTATTTCTTGCCCAACCATATAAATAATAGTTAGCAAAATAGCTTTTGTTCCTTGCACCAGACCTCATATATAATTGCATTTGAAACCTTGGTTTTGTACAATCTAAAATAATTTGCTTTTTCAATAATGAAAACATGCTTTTCATTTATTTTGCATACAAAAATCCATCTTATAATAATTTTAACTAAACATATATTTTTTAAAGTCTATTGTTTTATAAAACGCAATTCAAAGTTTTTTTTACCTAATATTTTTAAATTGCAAATACAACAACTACCACAATAACAAACATAATATTTATAAAGAGCTCATAAATCAATAAACAAGTGAAATAAAATAGGTTTAGTTATAGTTCAATAATTAAAATCTAATTAAATAGGTGACTTGTACTGCATCACAGGTCAGGTCAAATTTTTTCCAATATAAAAAACAAAGAATGTTTAGGTGATTATAAAGTTTTTAAAAGAGTAAGA
>NW_011509096.1:0-565 GCF_000495115.2 Populus euphratica | reverse complement strand
TATGTTAGATGTGGTCTTATTCTTCAAATTGCTATTTTTTTTATTTGAAATGACTTGTAAAATTGATTTTTTTTACCATTTCATCCTCATGTTGTTTTTTCTTATTAGATTTTATCCTCATTTTTTTATTGTTATTTTTTCTACTTTGACAAATTTTCTAAATTGATTATTTTTTAGTTTATCTTTCACTATTAAATTGGTTGGAAATTAAGTTTTTATATTGAGTTTGAATTTAAAATTTTACAAGTTGCAAGTTTGACAAATTAACTTAGATTTAGGATATTCACAGATGTTTACTTTTATTAAGCTTGTTTTCTTATTTTCTTTCTATAAAATTTTTTATAAGTTTTAAAAATAACTCAGCATATCTTGAGTCTATTTATTTGTTATTTCATACTTCATGATTTTTCATTTGATTTTCTTTCTAAGTCGTTATTATTATGGCACGTGCGACCTGTTTTGATGTTGTTATCCAATCTTTCATGGCGGCATTAAAATTGTCTTGGTAAGTTTTTTTTTGTGGTAAGGTGATGTTCATGGAAGAGCAACAATGAGTCTGAGAAGC
>NW_011509100.1:0-565 GCF_000495115.2 Populus euphratica | reverse complement strand
GTCCAAACCCGAAATGAGTATTGGGCAAGATTCACAACTAGTGATGGGAGATGGACCCGAATTTATGAGATCTAACGTGAAAACCCACCCAAGTATTGGGCCAGGTGAATGTGAAAAGGGATTTGACATTGCCCTAAATGAGTAGTTTACCAGGGCCCAGATAAACCCAGAAATTATTCAGTTTATACTTGAACCCTTTGCAAGTTTGCAGCCCCTCCACGCTGCTCTGCACACCCTCTTTGTGCATTTTTATGCACAGGTGTTGCTCATTTGGTACCCCTCGGATCTCAAATTATTCCATCATGAGCATTGACCAGGATTTACTCTCAAAGCACTCCAGATATTATCCAGTGATTCTATTCCAACTTTCTAATGACTCTTGATTGTTGACCTCTCACTTTAAATCTAAGATCTTTCGTGGAAATCCAATATTATAATTGCCAAGATGTCCCTTCAGAGAACATGGAGTTACCAGTATGATCAGCCTTTTTAAATAATCTTTAACTGATATAAATGAAATAGATTTGCTTATTTAATTTTGGCTGTTGCGGGGAGTGGTGCTTGA
>NW_011509097.1:0-565 GCF_000495115.2 Populus euphratica | reverse complement strand
ATTTGTTTTAAAATGATTAAAAAAACTTAAGTCAACCTTAATTAGCAAGTCCATCATAAATTAGCATGTTAAACTCGTAACTTGAGTTATGAGGTTGAAATAATTTTATAAAAAATAAATAAAAAAATTACAATGCTCAATTCCCAATAATCCAAATGTAGAAGTGCAAAATAAAAAAAAATCAATTAACAAAAAGGACAAAAAGAACCAGCAAGCTTGGGTAATCATGCAAATGGAATAATCTAATAGAAGGAAAAATAAGTAAAATTATGAAACTCAATCCTCAAACCAACTAAAATATTAAAAAATAAAATAAAAAAATATTTAATCTTAAAAAAAAACCCAAACCAACTAATATGAAAGAATGAAATTGATAAAGAAAATTAGTGTAAAGAAGGATTTAAAAAAAAAAGAATTGATGTCAAACTAGATTAACATTTCAAATCTATGACCTGGGTTATAAGATTAGTATCATCCATATGAAAAAAAATCACAAAGTCCAATTCCTAACTAATTTAATATGGAAGGATGAAATTAAAAAAAAATATCTAAAACAAAAATAACA
>NW_011509093.1:0-566 GCF_000495115.2 Populus euphratica | reverse complement strand
ACTGTGGGTGGTCCGCCAAAACTAATCCTAATCAAGCCTGTATGTACCAATAATGGAAGTTATGGCACAATGCCTTACAATTATGGGTATGCTTTCAACGTTAAAAATCCTACTCCTGTCTTCCATACAGAAATCGGTGGTTTAACTCGAAGTGGTCGTTGTTTTACACCAGAAGAATTAGAGAGGCAGAGGAAAGCTAAAGGAAAAGAAACAGTTGAGGCTTTTAAAGATATGGAAGTGAACAAACCCATAAGTGAAGAGGAGTCTAATGAATTTCTGAAGTTGATGAAGCATAGTGAGTACAGTGTAGTAGATCAGTTGAAGAAAACTCATGCTAGAATCTCTTTAATGTCACTTATCTTGAGTTCTGAGTTACACCATAAAGCGTTGCAAAAGGTGTTGAATGAAGCATATGTGTCACACGATATTACTCAGGATACAATGGAGCATTGTTGGGAAGAATTCAAGCCTCTAATTACCTATATTTCACTGAAGATGAGCTAGACCCGGAAGGGACTGGGCATCACAAGCCCTTGTATATCATTATGAAGTATAAGGACTATCTG
>NW_011509094.1:0-566 GCF_000495115.2 Populus euphratica | reverse complement strand
GAGTAAAATATAATTTAAAAAAAATATTTTTTTTAATGCAAGTAGTTCTTCAACTGACACTGTTCACATGAACAGTGCAAAAGATAAAATATTTACTTGGGCACTGTTCACTCCAAGTGCACAATGCCTCACGTCCAGGTGAATTATATTCACCTGGTTGCAGCTGATTCTTACAAAACGATACTTCAAGTAAAAATATATAAGGATCTCATACGAAAAGCAATTTTATATTACCAAACTTTATGTTTATGCTGTCAACTTTAAAAGTAAAAGCTATCGTGTAAATAAATACCCATTTAAAATGGACTCGTGAAGTAATTAATAAGAAATTACTAGTTGCTTCTTGAATATTATAAATTATTTTAATTATTTTACTACTACAATCTTCATCAAGCTCTAAATATCATGCCATGTTTTTTTTTAGGAGTGTAGTAGATGTTATTTTTAAATTGATTTTTGCTTGTAAATATATTATAATAATGTTTTTTATATTTTAAAATTTATACATATTAAAAAGTGGTTGTATCTCAGTAAACTTCAATATGTTAAAACATGTTGGTTTAAAC
>NW_011509092.1:0-566 GCF_000495115.2 Populus euphratica | reverse complement strand
TTAAACTCTATGATCCGGATCATTCGAATAACAAAACTCAACAAAAATAAATAAAAAAACATTGTGAAGTTCCATTCTAAAATAATATAATATTGAAATAAAAAAATATAAGAAATATTAAATAAAAAAAACTAAAAAATTTGCTATTAAATAATAGAATCGAAAAAAATATCAATTTAAAAAATTAGTCAAATAAAATTCAACAAAAAATAACAAATGAAAAAACTTAATATAATTTAGGTTGTTTTTAAAATTAGTGTAAAATTCAATAGAAAAAATAAATAAAAATAATAATATACAATCTTCAATTGAATACATGTTGAAGGACAAAACTTAAAAAACACAAGCCCAAGGAAAAGGGAAAAAATATTCAAATAAAATTCAATAAAGAATGAAAAATAAAAAGATTCAAGATAACCTGAGTTATTTTTAAAATTAGTAACAAAAAAAATAATAATACTCAATCTCCAATTAAATAAATATTGGAAAATA
The DNA here is from genome assembly GCF_000495115.2 of Populus euphratica. Lineage (NCBI taxonomy): Eukaryota > Viridiplantae > Streptophyta > Magnoliopsida > Malpighiales > Salicaceae > Populus > Populus euphratica. Next base: position 74 of record NW_011509092.1, on the reverse strand, counting down.
AAATTTAAAAAAATATAAGCTCAAGAAAAAATAAAAAGTCTTGAGATTGCTAGAATCATTTTCAAATTTAGTAA
>NW_011509091.1:0-566 GCF_000495115.2 Populus euphratica | reverse complement strand
GTTAAAACACCCCTTCGGGCTTAATTGCTTAGGTTAGAGAGGCTACGAAACCAAACTTATCTACATTTTTATTATTATCATTTTTTTCTTTTTTTTTCTTTTTTTTAATTATATACAATCCCTTTCCCTTAGTAGTTACCTTTAACAAAAGAACATAAATAATGTAATAATCCAATTTGCAACCCACAATCATATGTTAAAGTGTGTGTGTGTAAATTAAGGTTTAAGAATACATGTTAAATAAGTATATGAGCAGAATTAAGTGATAATAATGCGAGAGTTTGTAAATCTGAATATTTCATGAAGTATTATAATAGACTTTGTTAAGAATGGTTACTAAGATGCGTCTCAAGAGTCATAAAAGTTCTCCTTACTCTGTCATCATAGTAACAACAATTTTGCACATGCTTTATGAAATAGATTTTTTTTTATCAACTAATACCCTCTCCCCCCAACCAAAATGAGACATTGTCCTCAATGTTCTAGGTAGAAAGATAGAGTATAGAAGATATCACATGAAATAACGAACACTGACAAACCTGAAACACACTGAAACAAAAATAAGA
>NW_011500796.1:73553-87835 GCF_000495115.2 Populus euphratica | reverse complement strand
GATTTGCCAGCTGATTGGAGTAATCAAGACAAAGAAAAGTTTTTGAACGAAGTGAAGAATTTTTACTGTGATGACCTTAACTTTTTCAAATATTGTCCTAATCAAATATTTCAAAGATTCATTCCCGACAATGAGGTAAGTAGTGTTATTAAACTTTGTCATTCTGAAGCATGTGGAAGTTATTTCTCGTTAAAAAAGACAGCTGCAAAAATCTTTCAAAATGGATTTTATTGGCCCACCATATTCAAGGACACGCATGCATTCTGCAAAACTTGTGAAAATTGTCAAAAAGTTGATACTGATCAAAAAGTTTTGTTTTATAATTCTCAACTTTATGCATTCCCTAGAGAGCTAAGATCAAGATGGAACAATCCTTATGGGGCCTGTGATATTGAGAATTCAATGAATGACAATGATTTTAAGGAAAATGGACATCGTTTGAAAGCTTACTTTGATAATTTTCCTAGTGAAAATGAATCAGCTGGCTTGAATGATCTTGTAGATAAAGGTTGATTATTTTGTTTTTCTCACATTTTTTTTTATGTTTCTTTTTGAGTGATTTTTGCTAGTTTCTCTCACCCCAGTCAAATGGCGGATAACGGTACTCCGTGACTTAAGTCGGTTCTTTCAGTTTCCCATAATTACTGATATTTGTGTATATATTTGTGCAATTCTTTGAATCTCTCTTCCAATTCTCATTTGAAAATGGACACTAATCTTGAAAAATTGAAAAAGTATTTTCCCGCTCTGCCTCAGAATGCGATTACAAAAATTTACCGTGCTAGATGTGCAAGATTGAGATTGTTAATGAATCATGGAATTCCTGAACATATTCACTGGTTGATTGAAGCAAAGGTCCGATTATCAGGTGAGTCCTCTAACTCCTTCATTTCACACATGCCTGGAACAGGTAAAAGCACTTTTGCAAAGAAGCGTCGTGCAAAACGACTGGATGTTTGTCATCGATGTGCTAGATGAACTTGTAATACATAATGTTGTTCTTTAGAAATGGTATCTATAAACCGTGAAGATAAAATACAATTCATTAAGGATGGCCTGAGTAAGGAAATGGTATCTATAAACCGTGAATTTAGGAATGGTATCTATAAACCGTGAAGATAAAATACAATTCATTAAGGATGGCCTGAGTAAGGAGTCTTTAGATAATCTTCTACTGACTCTTGAGACACATCCTAGTGGAGATGTGCATCGTGCAATTCATGATTTATGGCCACTATTTTATAAAGAACATGATCGACTTAGTCTTGGGAATCTGACTAAAAAAGACCCTGTTTGCCAGTTTTTAAGAAAACTAGATGGGAAGCCTATCCCCGACCCATAGAGGGCGTTTAAGCCGTTCTTGGACGTAAAACCAAGGGAAGATGTGAGCCACAATCACAACTACCTGTACATACACATGCTTTTTTCAAAAGTAAATAAATAAATAAATAAAAAGAGAGAGAGAGAGAGTGTGAGACTCTAGTTGGCCTACATATAGATGTTATAATTGCCTTTCTAATTTCTCATCTATAAAACCCTCTTTTCCTTCCTTTCATTTCTACTCAACCCATACATTCAACAAATACAGGAGTGTGTAGAAATGGCAAGTTCCTCAAGTCATCAAATAAGAAATATTTGTGGTTTTGGTGGATCTAGTCCTGGGAAAGAAAAGGAGTTTTTAGAATCAGCAAATCATCTTGGTCAGGTGCTAGCTGAGAGAAAGATTCATTTAGTGTATGGGGGAGGTAGTCTTGGGTTAATGGGAGGTGTGTCAATAGCTGCATTTTTAGGAGGTAGTCAAGTTTTAGGAGTCGTCCCTGAAGCTTTGGCACAAGGGGACATCATTGGAAAAACAATTGGAGAGGAACTTCAGGTCTCCACAATGTCGGCTCGAATGAATGCAATGTTTAATCATGCTAATGCCTTTATTGCTTTACCAGGTGGTCTAGGACCATTGGAAGAGATCTTTCATATTTCCTCTTGGGCTCAATTGCACATTCACCATAAACCCATAGGTTTGTTAAATGTTAATGGTTATTATGATAAGTTGTTGTCTTTTCTTGATCATGCTGTGGAACAGGAATTTCTAACATCTTCTGCACGACAAATCATAATCTCTGCTGCTACTGCTGAACAGTTGATTGACCAACTACAATCTTTCATTCCTGTGATTGATCCTTCCATGAGTCGCATAAATTGGTCATCTACGGGAAGCCGTAAAAAGCTTAGATTGGATTTGAGCCTTCATTTGTGAATTTTTGTGTCTTTTGGTTTTATTATTGTGTTTTGTTATTTCTTATTTTTGTTTTAGTGTGTTTCAGGTTTTGTCAGTGTTCGTTATTTCAGGTGATATCTTTTATACTCTATCTTTCTACCTTAGAACATTGAGGACAATGTCTCGTTTTGGTTGGGGGGAGAGGGTAGTAGTTGATAAAAAAAAATTGTTTTTCATTTCATAAAGCATGTGCATAATTGTTGTTACTAGGATGGCAGAGTAAAGGAGTTCTTTTGTTAAAGTGACTCTTGAGACGCATCTTAGTAACCATTCTTAACAAGGTCTATTATAATACTTCCTGAAATATTCAGGTTTACAAACTCTCGTATTGTTACCACTTAATTCTGCTCATATACTTATTTAACATGTATTCTTAAACCTTAATTTACACACACACACTTTAACATATGATTGTGGGTTGCATATTGGATTATTACATTATTTATGTTCTTTTGTTAAAGGTAACAACTAAGGGAAAGGGATTGTATATAATTAAAAAAAAAACATGAAAAAAAAGAAAGAAAAAAAAAAGAAAAAAAAGAAGAAAAAAAAATGATGATAATAAAAATGTAGATAAGTTTGGTTTCGTAGCCTCCCTAACCTAAGCAATTAAGTCCGAAGGGGTGTTTTAACACCTAATACCCTAAAGTCAACTGACTTGGGAGCTATTGGCCCAACGCTTGTTACATGGGTTGAGGAGAAAAGCTTAAGGGAATCAAACATTGCACTATCTACATATCAGTATCTGCGACCCGAGTTACTAAGCTCGTAGGGGTGTCTTAACACCTAATGCCCTAAGACCAACTGGTCTGGGAGTCATTAGCTGAAAGCTCGTTACATGGGTTAAAGATGCATGATGTTTTTAAAGTATATGTATATAGAGTTAAAAAAAAAAAAGACAAAAATAGTAATCCCAACCCAAGGAAGTTAACCTTAAACATTAGAACAAAAATTTTGTTTTCTTCCAAGAAAAGCCCCATAATTATGTGTTGATACATTGAGCACAAAAGAAAGGTTTATTAATATCTTGTTAAGAGGTATTGAGCAGATATATAAATTTAATGAGAGTTTGTTTATCTGGATAGACTAATGGAAGTTAAATGATGAATACCTTGCTTTGTGGAATATACAAATTGTTTTTCTATTTTACGCTTTGATTACTAGGGACTAGTAATAAGCTGGTTGGGGGGTGTGATTAGTACTTAAAAGTGCATTTTTATCATGGTTTTATATCATCATTTTGCACTTGAAGTATCAATAACTCCTTAACTAAAATATGTTTTATAATAATGTATCTAATAATATAAGATACCTTTAATTTGTGGTAAATGTCTATTTTTAATGCAGGTCTATCACATAAATGAAAGGATTGATTGATGACTTTAAGAACTTAAATTGCAAGGATAAAGAGATGGCCAAACTTAGAAAAGAGATGTCGGTGCAATCCAAACTGGAACACTGTTCGGTAATTGGGTCATATCTAGAGCTATATATCTCAGATTTAGGTCCAATTTATATGGATGGAAAGGTAAGACATAGGCCTACAACTTTCATATGGAGCCCAAGATCTAAAAAGGCCATTATCAAGTCCAAATTGTAGCAACAACAAAGAAGCCCGAATCTGTCTTCCAGCCCGAGCACTGTTCGGTATTTTGGCCATATCTGGAGTTCTAGAAGTCCAAATGAGCTGAATTTTTTACACAAGAAAGCTGAGACAATTGCCTACAACTTTCATGTTTGCACCTGGCTCCAGTTTTGACGTTATCAATGACGTTTTGGGCAGACAAGAGAAGATAAGGATTGTCACCAAGTCAAAAGTTGGCCACCCACTTATCAATTAGTCATCAAATCAATAGTTTCCAATTTTGGCCTATAAAAGGAGGCATTTGCCATGCATTTAGGCATCTTGGTTTCCAGATCAAGATCATTCTCTTCCTTTCTCTCTTTGTATTTTTTATGCTTTGTTTTCATTAATATTAAGTTTATGCCTTTCATTTCCTTTCCTTTACTTAGTTAACTTTTATGTTCTTATTTTGTTTATCTATTTTGCTTTCTTTCATTATGTCTAGCTAAGTTAGTTATGTCAAGGTGAAAAGGTTACACTAATGGTGTGAGAATAAGTATAATGTAAACTTAATATGGACTTTAATGTTTGATACTAACATGTTTTATATTTGTTATCTTGTTCACTCTTTAATACTTTGCTTGTTAAATGATTAATCTTGATTTATGTTGTATAACACTTGGTACAACAAATGCTTGGTACTTTCATAGCCCATAATGTATGGTATAACCGACACCTGAGCTATGAAAGGAACTTGATTTGTTGTTAACATAAGTTATAATCATGGATGCTTGACGAGATTTACAAGTATTAGCATTAATTGAATAAGATGACTAATGTAATCATGTTAACAATATATAATCTGGTTGGAACCTCCTTTGTGTGTGGTTTCTAATTGAATAATAAGAGTTTATACTATACTTGTTTGATGTACCATTAGTGGAACCTCTAACCTTGACATTTGTTATTATCATTATTTAATCCTTACATTAATATTTCATCTTAAAGTTCTTATCTTTTTTTTTCTTTATTATTATTATTGTTGGTGGTGGTGCTGTTGTTGTTGCTGCTCTTATTGTTCTTGTTCTTGTTCTTATTCTTATTCTTACCAGGTTATTTATTACTTTGACACTCCTGCACTTGAGAGAAGACATCAATCTTTTAGTCGTGTCAAGTTTTTGGCACCATTATCGGGGAGGTAAGTTTTTGTACAAATTATAATAGTTGTTTTATTTTTTCTTTTCACTTTTCTTGTATATAACATTGTTTCTTGTCTCTTGTTTCCTTTTCTTTTGTTCTCTTCTTTTTTTTTTTTTTATTCCTACACGTGTATGAGAGTGTGGTCACATACATCAAGTGGTAGACTTTGTAGGGTATCCTTATCATTTTTAGAAAATATGGTCGAAGAAGATAATCAATCATTTCATAATGAGAATAATGAGAATAACCGTGTTAGAACACTTAGAGACCACATGAATTTCACAAGAACAAGTGCACCATCATGCATAGTTTTTCCTCCTGATACATCTCATTTTAATTTTAAACCAGACATTATTCAACTTTTACCTTGTTTTCATGGCTTAGATTTAGAAAATCCATACTTGCATTTAAGGAAATTTAAAGAGGTATGTAACACATATAATGATTCAAATTGTAGCATGAATATGATCAGATTAAAACTTTTTTCTTTTTCATTAAAAGATAAAGCTAAAACATGGTTATAAAATTTGAGACCAAGATCCATTCATGTTTGGGATGAAATGCAACAACAGTTTTTAAAGAAGTTTCTCCTATCTCACAGAACAAACTTTATCAAAAGACAAATCACCACTTTCACTTAAAAACTAGGAGAAACATTTTACCAATGTTGGGATAGGTATCGAGACTTGTTTAATACTTGCCCTCATCATGATTTTGAAACATGGAGATTGGTTTCGTATTTTTATGAAGGGTTAACACCTATAGATAGGCAAATAGTTGAATTGATGTGTAATGGAACTTTTGAAGATAAAGACCCTGATGAAGTAATGGAGTACTTAAACTTATTAGTTGAAAATGCTCAAAATTGGGACACCGCAGGTACTTATGAGGCACCGGGTGAAACTCAACCTTATACATCTAGTGGAGGTATGTATAACTTTAGGAAAGATCAGGACCTCCAAGCCAAGTTTGCATCTTTAGCTAGAAAAGTCGAGGCACTAAAATTGAAAAAGAGTGGTCAATTAAAATCTGTTGAAAACATTGTGTGTCAAATATGTGAAACAAATGAACACTCAACCAATAATTATCCAACCTTGCCTTCTTTTAAGGAATGTTTCCATGAACAAGTCCATACTTTAAACAATTTTCAAAGGGCCAACCACAATCCATACTCACAAACATACAACCCTGGTTAGAAAAATCACTCAAATTTCAGTTGGAAGAGTGATAATAACAATGTACAAACTTCACAACCACCATTTTAAGCACACCACAATTCCCAAAATTCTCATGGATATGCACCTCTTTATCCTCCACCTCCTAAAAGAAATCTTGAGGAAACATTGCATGCTTTCATTGAAAAGCAAGACACAATGAATACTCAACTTGCTTAAAACATGACAGATTTTAAAGATACTCTTGCAAAATTGACATCTGCTCAGTTTTTAAGAGAAAGGTAAGTTTCCATCTTAACCACAACAAAATCCCAAGGGGCAATACAATGTAAATGCAAGTAGTTCTAGAAGTCAACACATGGATCAAGTCAAATCAGTCACTACTCTTCGCAGTAGTAAGGTTATTGAAAAACCCATTCTTGAACCTTGTGAGAAAGATGACGAGTCAATCTCTAAGGGTAAGGAAGGGGTTGAATCTGAAAATTGTAAAGAAACAACTGATTCCCCGCTAGTACTTCCATTTCCTCAAGCCATGACCAAACAAAAGAAAGTAAATTACAACTCTGAAATCTTTGAAACTTTCAAACAGGTAAGAATCAATATACCTTTGCTAGATGCTATTAAACATATTCTTTCTGATGTTAAATTTTTGAAAGATCTATGTACTGTGAAGAGGAAACTGAATGTGAAAAAGAAAGCCTTTTTAGCCGAACAAGTAAGTGCCATTCTTCAGAACAATAATGCTTTGAAATATAAAGACCCTGGTTGTCCTACAATTTCTTGCTTTATTGGAGAACATAAAATTGAAAAAGCCTTACTTGATCTTGGTGCTAGTGTGAATTTACTTCCATATTCAGTTTTTCAAAGTCTCAATCTAGGTGAGTTAAAACCAACTTCTATAACTTTTTTACTTGCCAATAGATTTATAAAAGTGCTTAGAGGAATAATTGAAGATGTGTTAATACAAGTCAATAAATTCATTTATCCTGTGGATTTTATTGTCTTGGACACACAACCTGTTGAAGTATGCAATTCATTTCTTGTTATTTTAGGACATCCATTTCTTGAAACTTCTAATGTATTGATTAATTGTAGGAATGAACTGATGAAACTATCATTTGGAAACATGACATTGGAGATGAATACTTTTAATATTTGTAAGCAACCTGGAGATGATAATGATTTAGAGGAAGTGGACTTTACTGAAAAATTAATTCATGATCAATTTCAAACCACTTCTAGTGAAATTGAGATTAATGAATCTGATGATTTGCAAATGGTTTTTTTCAAAAGAATCAAAGGCAAGTAACTGGAGACCACAAATTGAGGAATTGCTACCACGATCAATTAAGTCCATACCTTCAAGTGTTCAACCACCCAAATCTGATTTGAAGCCGTTGCCATTTAATCCTAAATACTCATTTTTGAGAGAAAATGAAACTTTTCTGGTAATAATCTCTTCCAAACTTAATGCACATCAAGAAGGTAAGTTATTACAAACTCTGAAAATGCACAAAAATACATTAGGATGGACTATAGCTGACATAAAAGGAATTAGTCCTTTCATTTGTACATATAGAATTTATTTGGAGGAAAATGCTAAACCCTTTAGGGAAATGCAATGAAGGCTCAATCCTAACATGAAAGAAGTAGTGAAAAATGAAGTCATTAAGCTTCTAGATAATGAAATCATTTATTCTATTTGTGACAGCAAATGAATAAGTCCTATCCAAGTTGTACCCAAGAAATCCGGAGTCACTATGATAACAAATGAGAACAATGAGTTAATTCCCACTAGAACTGTTACTGGTTGACGCATGTGCATTGACTATACGAAAATTAATTCAATGACTAGAAAAGATCATTTTCATTTACCTTTCATGAATCAAATCCTAGAAAAAGTTGTAGGTCATGAATTTTATTGTTCTCTAGATGGCTATTCAAGATACAACCAAATTGAAATTCAATTGGAAGATTAAGAGAAGACTATTTTCACATGTCTGTTTGGTACTTTTGCATATCGAAGGATGTCTTTTGGATTATGTAATGCACCAGTCATGATTTAAAGATGCATGCTTAGTATATTTAGTGATATGGTTGAACATTTTCTTGAGATTTTTATGGATGATTTTTCTATTTTTGGTGATTCATTTGATGATTGTTTGACTAACTTAGAAAAGGTTTTGAGCAGGTGTGAAGAGAAGAATCTTGTACTGAATTGGAAAAAATATCACTTTATGGTAACAAACCGCATTGTACTTGGTCACATTGTTTCATAAAAAAAAATTAAGGTTGACAAATCTAAAATCGAGTTAATTGCGAACTTGCCAACACCAAAATCTATTAAAGATGTTAGATCATTCCTAGGACATGCTGGTTTTTATAGAAGGTTCATGTTGCGATGTCGTGGTTGCACAAATTAATTATCCTAGCTTAAAACACAACACACAAGATAGTATAGAGCAAGCAAGGGGTCGATCACACAAGGAAGATTTAGTTCAGATTTTTATGCTATACGTTATGCAATTGGGGGGTTTTGATTTGTGATGATCTAAACTATGGAAGAAATTAAACTAGCAAAAAAAATCAATTGAAATGGAAATTTCTCAAGAAAACAAACCTTGGTTGCAAGCACACATCCACCAACAGAAATTAGAACCAATCCTTGAAACAAAACTACAATTTATATTCTGAATTTTTATCTTTTCTTAATGTTGGTTAATTAACGGATTCATCGTATAACTAACCCTAACCAACAAATAATCACAATGTCCGCATTAATGATTTAGTTTAATGGCAGTCCTAGGAACTAGATATTTGAGTGTTCTCCCTAAGTTTAATAATGTAGTATTTGCATGTGAAAAATTCAGGTCTTATCTTGTTGGCTCACCTGTTGTTGTTTTTAGTGATCATGCAACATTGAAATATCTTTTTTTTTAAAAAGATTCTAAGGCTAGATTGGTGCGTTGGATCTTGTTACTTCAAGAATTTGATATCACTATCAAAGATAAGAAAGGCAGCGAAAATATTGTCGCAAATCACTTGTCAAGATTGACAACAGATTTGAAAACTGACATCACATCAATCGATGACTACTTTCTCGATGAATCTTTACTTTCTATCTCTACAATGCCTTGGTTTGCTAATATTGTCAATTTTCTTGTTTTAGGACAATTGCCAGCTCATAGGAGTACCCAAGATAAAAAAAAGTTCTTGAACGAAGTGAAATTTTTTTATTGGGATGACCCTTATTTATTCAAATATTGTCCTAATCAAATATTTTGAAGATGCATTCCTGACAATGAAGTAAGTAGGGTCATTAAATTTTGTCATTCTGAGGCATGTGGGGGCCATTTCTCATCAAGAAAGACAACTGCAAAAACCTTACAAAATGGATTTTATTGGCTCACCATGTTCAAAGACTCATATGCATTCTGCAAGTCTTGTGAAAATTATCAAAAGTTGGGATCAATTTCAAAATGTCATATGATGCCTTTAAATCATATTCTTGTCATTGAGATCTTTGACTGTTGAGGTATAGATTTCATGGATCCATTTCCTCGATCATTTGGTTTCTTGTACATATTAGTCATAGTAGATTATGTTTCAAAATGGATAGAGGCAATTCCAAGTTGAAATAATGATCACAAAACAATGATAAAGTTTTTGAAAGAAAATATTTTGAGTCGATTTGGAATCCCTCGAGCCATAATAAGTGATGGTGGAACATATTTCTGCAACAAGCCATTTGAGTCTTTAATGAAAAAATATGGAATCACACACAAAGTTGTCATCCCTTATCACCCTCAAACAAGTGGACAAGTAGAGCTTGCTAATATGAAGATCAAACACATTTTGGAGAAAACAGTGAACCCTAATAGAAAAGATTGATTTTTAAGACTTAATGATGCACTTTGGGCTTATCGAACTGCTTATAAAACATCATTAGGTATGTCACCTTATAAACTAGTCTATGGAAAACCTTGTCACTTGCCTGTGGAACTTGAACATAAAGCTTATTGAGCTATTAAAGCTTTCAATTCAAATATGGATAATGCTAGTCAATTGCAAAAATTACAAATAAATGAGCTTGAGGAAATAAGAAATGATGCATATGAAAATTCAAGAATTTATAAAGCAAGAATCAAAGAGTTTCATGACAAGAATATTCTGACAAAAACATTCAATGTTGGTCAAAAAGTCTTGCTTTATAATCCTTGATTACATTTATTTTCTGGAAAACTAAGATCAAGATGGAGCGATCATTTTATTGTGAAACATGTGTATCCATATGAGGCCTGTGATATCGAGAATCCAAAGAATGACAATGTTTTTAAGGTACATGGACATTGTTTGAAAGTTTATTTTGATAATTTTTCAGTTGAAAATGACTCTATTGAATTAGGTGATCCTGTATATAAAGATTGATTTTTTTTCTTTCATATTATTTTTATGTTTCTCTTTGAGTGATTTTTGCTAGCTTTTCTCACCCCGGTCAAATGACGGACAATGGTACTTCATGACTTAAGTTGATTTTTTTAGTTTTCCATAATAACTGATATCTGAGTATATATTTATGCAATTCTATGAATCTCTCTTCCAATTCTCATTTGAAAATGAACACTAATCTTGAAAAATTAAAAAAGTATTTTCCCGCTCTACCTCAGAATGCGATTACAAAAATTTACCGTGCTAGATGTGCAAGATTGAGGTTATTAATGAATCATGGAATTCCTGAAGATATTTGCTGGTTGATTAAAGCAAAGGTCTGATTATTAGGTGAGTCCTCGAATTTCTTTATTTCACACATGCCTGGAACAGGTAAAAGCACTTTTGCAAAGAAACGTCGTGCAAAACAACTGAAAGTCTGTCATCGATGTGCCAGATGGACTTGTAATGCACAATGTCGTTCTTTAATAATGACATCTATAAACCGTGAAGATAAAATACAATTCATTAAGGATGACCTGAGTAAGGAGTCTTTAGATAATCTTCTATTAACTCTTGAGACGCATCCTAGTGGAGAAGTGTATCATGCAATTCATGATTTATGGCCACTATTTCATAAAGAACATGCTCGACTTAGTCTTGAGAATCTGACTAAAAAAGACCTTGTTTGCTAGTTTTTAAGAAAACTAGATGGGAAGCCTATCTCCTACCCATAGAGGGCGTTTAAGCTGTTCTTGGACATAAAACCAAGGGAAGATGTGAGCCATAATCATAACTACCTATACATACACATGTTTTTTTTTTAAATAAATAAATAAAAGAGAGAGAGAGAGAGTGTGTGTGAGACTCCAGCTGGCCTACATATAGGTGGTATGGTTTCCTTTTTAATTTCTCATCTATAAAATTCTCTTTTCCTTCCTTTCATTTCTACTCAACCCATACATTCAACAAATATAAAAGTGTGTACAAATGGCAAGTTCATCTTGTCATCACATAAGAAATATTTGTATTTTTGGTGGATCTAGTTTTGGGAAAGAAAAGGAGTTTTTAGAATTAGCAAATCATCTTGGTCAAGTGCTAGCTGAAAGAAAGATTCATTTAGTTTATGGGCGAGACAGTCTAGGGTTAATGGGAGGTGTGTCAATAGCTGTGTTTTTAGGAGGTAGTTAAGTTTTGGGGATCGTCCCCGAAGCTTTAGCACAAGGGGACATCATTGGAAAAACAATTGGAGAGGAACTTCAGGTCTCCACAATGTCGGCTCGAATGAATGCAATGTTTAACCATGCTGATGTCTTCATTGGTTTACCAGGTGGTCTAAGCACATTGGAAGAGATCTTTCATATTTTCTCCTATGTCCAACTGCACATTCACCATAAACTCATAGGTGTGTTAAATGTTAATGGTTATTATGATAAGTTGTTTTCTTTTCTTGATCATGTTGTGGAACAGAAATTTCTAACATCTTCTACACGACAAATCATAATCCCTGCTGCTACTGCTGAATAATTGATTGACCAACTACAATATTTCATTCCTGTAATTGATCCCTCCATGAGTCGCATAAATTGGTCATCTAAGGAAAGCTGTAAAAAGCTTAGATTGGATTTGAGTCTTTATTTGTAATTTTTTTTATGTCCTTTTGTTTTATTATTGTGTTTTGTTATTTCTTATTTTTGTTTAAGTGTGTGCTTGACCGCTTTCTATGACTGACTTGTTTTAACTTGCAAGTGGACGAGTGTGCGATGTAGCAATTAACTCGGTAAGATCGAGGTTATATCCAGAGAGAGCTAGATCTGGAAATTAAGCTAGGTAACAAAAAAAACTCAAGAGAAATTAAATTAATAATAACTTGGTTGAAAATAATTGATGGATTTGTTTTCAAAGATGAAAAAGTGTAAATAGATTTTAAATAACAAGAAAAAGTAGGTCTTGGTCCAAATCAATTTTAATGGTGATGTATTGATGATTTCTTCAACATATATAAGATAACTCAACCTAATATCAACGATGGTGATATTAGATCAGAAGATATTACAATGAAGTTTAGAAAGATAAAGATTGATTATTGTTTAAGAATGAACAAGTACTTTCATATTAAGTAAGATATTAAATCAAGCAATCTCTATCCCAAAACTAAAGTTCGTGCATAAAAATTCAAGATTATAACATTACCTAAATGATTTCTAAAATTTCTTTGCAATAATAAAACATTCATGAAGAAAATGAAAAGATAAACATTAAAATTCATTCATATCCTAAAGAACTCACCTCAATCACCATCATCCTTGATTTGGATCCAAGAAAGAGATTAGCCAACCATGATTATATATAAGAACACTTAAATAAACATGAAATAACTTGAATCAAACTGAAATAATAAGTTTTACAAACTAAAGAACCGAAATCTATAAAGAAGAACACAACACAATTTCAGTAATAATTCAGACACAAATTTAACTCTAACTTTGGACAATAATTCAGCCCTTCTAGAAGCCTCTTCTCGAGATATCTATTAGGGACATATTTATAGGAAATTCTGTCACCTTTCAAGATTATTAAAGAACAACTTATTTGGACACTTGAGTCAAAAGTTATGGGCAAAACACCGAAAGGTGTTCTAAAAAATCAAATGAGGCCAGCTTTGCAACCACTTTGGTGCATGTTTTTCTTCCTCATTTATGAGCTATCTCTTTCTTCTTTTTGACCCAAAATAATGTAACAATGTCCCCTCCAGCTTTCCATCCATGTGCTTGTCTTCTTGGATCAATGGATTACTCAAAATAAATCAATTATTATTTATTGTGTGGACATGTAAGATCATGGATTGTGCTTGGGCTGATTGAAAGGTTGATTTAGGGCTAATTTGAGGCTGAATTTAAGCATCAAATAAGGATACAAATGTACCTATTATTTGGGCTAAGGTTGACATTGAAACCTTGAGTGTTTAATGGTTGAAGTTTGCATACAACATAAGGCAAGTTTGGGCTTGAAATAGATCATATGATATTCTTTTCTAGAATTGGAATAGAATTGATTTTTGGGGCAAATTTGGAGCACTTATTTGAACCAAGATTTGCTTCAATCTTCAACTAAATGTCTTTTCAATTCTTTATTCTAAATTCTAATGTTGAATTTTCTGAATTAATTCACTTAAGCTCCAAAACCTATCAAAACATTAAAAGAAACTTCATTACTAAAAAGCACATCAATTATTATAAAAAAACCAAATAAAAACAACGAATACATATGTAAAATAAGAGACTTAATGACACTTTTGATACACAATCACACCCTCCAACTTAGATTTTGCTAGTCCTCAAGCAAAACAAAACATAAAACCTTTGAAATAAAATGAATAATAACAACCATAATTAGGCTCGATTCATCACACTTGAAGGACCTATCATGCAAACATTGGTATCTTTAACTTAGTGTACACAATAGCAAATAAAAAAAATAAGCATACTCACATTCTCTAAATCAAACTTCCATACAAAATTTTCAATTTCAATCATATTTATCATGTAGCCGAAAACTCAACTTGTAATCTTCCCTTCTCACCAACACAAACAAGGTAGCAAACTAGAGAAATATCTATATATATATATTTTTCTTTTTT
>NW_011500796.1:62846-73504 GCF_000495115.2 Populus euphratica | reverse complement strand
ATATACATATATATATATATATATATATATATATATTTCTTTAAAGATATGATTTATTCTTTGTCTTTAAGTAATCACATCCCTTTTGACATGAATACGAACATTTGTGATGAATGCACCTGGTTACTTATAAAGTCACAAACTTAAAGTGCTTTGTATATTCATATTTCAAGCTGCTGTTTGACGTAAAGATATATATTTGTGATGAATACCCCTAGTTACTGAGCAACTTAAAACATTGGAGTAGATAGAACTTTGTACACATTTATTTATTTATTTGTGTAATAATTATTACTCTATTTACTTAAACTTTGTTTAGGACTAGATCAAAAAGGATAATCACAAGTAAAGCATCATACTCATCTTTCATGCATAATCACACAACTCACACAACTTTTACAAGGAAAGATGTACTTCAATAATCTTAAAAAAAAGTATGTTATATCTTGCTTTATAAGATATTATCTATCCCAAATTAAAGCATGCAATGTTCAACACAATAATGAATCCAAAAATATAATGATGATCCTAAACAAGTCTCATTCATATATAAATGCAAGTTTTTTTTTTTTTAACAAACATGGTTATCTCAGGCATTCAACATAATGAAATATCTAAAATTAAGTTTTATATTATCCTCAATGTAAAAAAGAAAGAGAAGAAAAGTATAAAGATTAGAAAATTGTTACTCCCCTTTTGTTTTCGAGGATGAATGTTTGATTGAATTGGGCATGAGCTGACTTCTTGCTTGATTTTTTTTAACTTGCATATCACAACTAAAAGAAAACATTGATTTTTTTTTTGAAAATAAAGAACCTCACACCCCCCAACTTAAAATAATGCATTGTCTCTAATGCATGAACAAGAAAATATAAGAGATGGAAGAAAGGAAAAAAATAAAAATGAAAAAAAAAATAAAAATAAAAACTCATTACTTCTGATACTACATTAGTATTGGATCTTCAAGATCCAATGTTTCAACTTTAGCCACAATGTTTTCAAGATAAGGTTTCAATCGATGACCATTTACTTTGAAAATATTTCCATTCTTAGGATTTTCTACCTCAAATGCACCATGCTCAGAGATGAATTTAATCACAAATGGACCAATCCATTTTGTCCTCAACTTCTTAGGAAAAAGATGTAATCGTGAATTATACAAGAGAACCTTTTGACCAACATGAAAGGATTTTCTAAGAATATGTTTATCATACAAAGTTTTCATCTTATGTTTTGAAATTTTTGTATTTTTAAATGCATCATTTCTCAGCTCTTCTAATTCATCCAATTGAAGCTTTCTATTTTTACCAACCTTGTTTTCATTGTCATTGAATTGTCGGATAACCTAATATGCACGGTGCTCAATCTCAACAGGGAGATGACAAGGCTTTCCATAAACTAGCCTATAAGGAGACATTCCTAAAGAGGTCTTATAAGCAATGCGATGTGCCCATAAAGCATCAACTAGTCGTAGGGACCAATTGTTATGGTTTGGATTGACTGTTTTCTCTAAAATATTCTTGATCTCTCTATTTGCCAACTCAGCTTGGCCACTAGTCTGTGGGTGATAGGGGGTACTAACTTTGTGAATTACACCATATTTTCTCATTAAAATCCCAACGAGCTTGTTACAAAAATGTTTTCCAGAATCACTAATCATAGCCCGGGGCATGCCAAAACCAAAGAAAATATTTTCTTTCAAAAATTTGACCACAACTCGATGGTCATTGGTTCGAGATGCAATGACCTCCCATTTAGACACATAATCAACAGCTACAAGGATGAATTGGTAACCAAATGAGCTTGGAAAAGGTCCCATGAAATCAATCCCCAACAATCAAATATTTCCAAAATAAGGATGAGGTTAAGCGGCATCATGTTACGCTTAGTGAGGCTACCTAGTCATTGGCATCGGTCATATGTAACACACTGCAAGATTTTGGCAATGGTTTTTGATGTAACCATATTATTCGATTGTTTCACCCACATTTACCTAATGTTTTGTCCATGTTTTATATGTAAAATGCCTTGATATTCTTTGTTTTATGTTTTGAAGGCACTTTTGGATGAAAAATGCAAAAAGGAGTAAATTGGAGATAATTGGCAGATTTGATGTTCAGTCAATGTTTTGTGCAGAGCGTGATTTCTAGAGATCAAAATGAAGTGATTCCAGTGGCTCTAAAAAGCTAACATCCATACCTTTCTGGAAATGTAATGCAAGAAAAATACAAAGAGGAAGATCATGGAAATCACATCCTTCAAAGTCAAATCTCGTATTCTGCCACTGTTGACCTTTGTCCATTAAAAATTCCATATCTGGAGCTATAGAAGTCCAATTGATGCAAACGCAATTTTGTTGGATTCCTGACTCAAAGGTCTAAAAACGCTCCAATTTTCAGCCAAAAACGATGTCAGATGAGGGCGATATGAGTTTTCAAAGATGACAACTGAATTCTGCCAGCAATCAGGTTTCGTGAAGAAATGAGTCCAAATTATGTTTTGAAGCTTCTAAACTATCATCCAAGTTATAATTTCAGCAATTTAGCCCCTCTAGTAAATCAATCTAGAAGGTCAAGAAAAGTAGCCACCAACCTCAATCCACCAACCTCAAATCACCAACCACAAACCAGCTGCAAGTTGGAATGCTGCCATTGTCAAAAAAGGAGGCTACAATGGTGGGTTGTTTGTGGTGACTACTAATGTCAAAGTTTGGCAAGTTTGGCAGCCACCATTGTTGATAAAGAAGCAAGAGGAGCTGCCATTGAAGCCTATATATAGACATCAAGAGAGCCAAGAAAGAAGAGGAGGGAGTGCAATAGAATCAAAGAAAGGTGGTAGCAACTAGAAGTGAAGAAACACAAACTCTCCTCTCTACATACTAGAAATAATGCTTTCTTTTATCTTTAGGAGTAGTTGTTCAATAGATATGCAAGGCTAAGCTCTTTTCTTGGTTGCAAGGACGCAGAAACTTTCAGATTTCAAGAACTGTGAGATTTATTCTTCATTTATTTTCAGTTTGTATTATGAATGAGTATGATTGTTTTCCTATGCATATTTTCTATGATTGTTGTTGATAATTGCTAGAGCGGACCCTAAGTTATTATTGTGAACAATCTATTGCTAAGTTTGATATCAGAACCGGAGTTAGGGTATATAAACTTGTGAAGCAACTAAGCTTGATAATTGTGGCGGAACTACGTTATTAAACTTAGGGAAAACATTCGATCAAAGCAACACAAGCAGACAACTTGGTTGTTAAGATTAATGAATTTATCTAGATCTTAAGGCTGCCATTAGATTAAATCATTAGTGCGGACACTGTGATTATTTGTTGGTTAGGACTAGTTATACGGCGGATCCGTTAATTAACCAAAGTTAAGAAAAGATAAAAATTCAGAATATAAACTGGAGTTTCGTTTCAAGGATCGGTTCTGATTTCTGTAGGTGGATGTGTGCTTGTGACCAAGGTTTGTTTTCTTGATAAATTTAA
Organism: Populus euphratica; assembly: GCF_000495115.2. Lineage (NCBI taxonomy): Eukaryota > Viridiplantae > Streptophyta > Magnoliopsida > Malpighiales > Salicaceae > Populus > Populus euphratica. Next base: position 70,014 of record NW_011500796.1, on the reverse strand, counting down.
GTTTTAATTGATCGTGTTCACTAGTTTAATTTCTTCCATATTTTAGATTATCACAAATCAAAACCCCCCAATTGCATAACGTATAGCATAAAAATCTGAACTAAATCTTCCTCGTGGGATCGATCCCTTGCTTGCTCTATACTATCTTGTGTGATTTAAGTGTAAGGGTAATTAATTTGTGCGACCGCGACATCGCAACAGTTTTCTTGGAAGAGAAATGCCTACCACAGGCTAATGCATGGCAAAAATTAATGACACTTGGAATTTCATGATCAGGGATGCATCGCCTAATAATTTGGTCAGGATAGTATTTAAATAGGTAGGGGTCATCCCAGAAAAAGGTGCGCATATTGTGCAAGAATTTTTATTTGTCAAGTTTAGACCAATGAGAAGGAATTTGACTTGTGGCTAGGTAATTTGCTATGTCAGCATACCATGGAGAACCAATGTAAGAGACAGTACCTGCACAAAATAAATTTTCATCAGCAAAAAGTTTATTTATTGGAGATTCATTAATTATGGTCTCATAGCTTGAAAGATGAGACAAATGATCAGCCACTACATTCTCCCTTTTTATCTCAAATTTCAAGGTTAAACTCTTGGAGTAGAAGGATCCATTGAATCAAATGTGGCTTGGCATCTTATTTTGTGAGCAAGTATTTCAATACTGCATGATCAGTGAAAACAATAACAAGAGATCCAACCAAATAAGACCTAAACTTGTCCAATGCAAAGACCATAGCTAAGAGTTCTTTTTTAGTTGTAGTGTAATTCAACTGAGCATAATTCAAAGTCTTGCTAGCATAATAAATGACATGAGGTTTCTTCTCTTTTCTTTGCCCTAAAACAGCCCCAACAGCAAAATCACTAGCATCACACATCAGTTCAAATGGTAAGGACCAATCAGGAGCTTGCATGATTGATGCAGTGGTCAACAACCCTTTAAGCTTTTCAAAAGGTTCTTGACATTTTGATGTCCAATCAAATTGGACATCTTGTGAGAACAAGTTACATAATGGTTTGACAATGGTACTAAAAGAATGAATGAATCTTTGATAAAACCCAGCATGTCCTGAAAAGGATCTCACATCTTTCACAGTTTTAGGGGTAGTTAATTTTTTAATGACTTCCACTTTTGACTTATCTACCTCTATCCCTTTTGAAGAGACAATGTGACCTAAAACAATGCCATGTGTCACCATAAAATGACACTTTTCCCAATTAAGTACAAGATTGCTCTCTTCATACCTTTCAAGAACTTTTTCTAAATGCATTAGACACAACTCATGAGAATCCCCATAAACTAAAAAAATCATCCATGAAAACTTCCAAAAAAATTTCCACCATGTCACTAAAGATACTCATCACACACCTTTGAAAAGTGGTTGGTGCATTACACAAGCCAAAAGGTATTCTTCTATAAGCATAGGTACCAAAAGGACAAGTGAAATTGGTTTTTTCTTGGTCTTCTAAAGAAATCTCAATTTGGTTGTAACCTGAGTATCCATCAAAAAAACAATAGAAAGCTCTTTCGGCTACTCTTTCAAGCACTTGGTCTAAAAATGGAAGGGAAAAATGGTCCTTCCTAGTCACCATGTTCAATTTACGATAATCAATGCATATACGCCATCCAGTTTGGATTCTAGTTGGTACTAGCTCATTATTCTCATTCTTCACTACCGTGACTCCAGATTTTTTAGGGACAACTTAGGTTGGACTAACCCATTTTGAGTTTGCAATAAGGTAAATGATACCTGCATTAAGTAGCTTAAGCACTTCACCTCTCACTACTTCCTTCATGTTTGGGTTTAATCATCTTTGCATTTGCCTCACAGATTTAGCCTCTTTTTCAAGATAGATTCTATGTGTACATAAAAGACGGCTAATTCCTTTCAAGTCAGTAATTGTCCACCCAATTGCTTTCTTGTGTTTTCTTACCACTCTCAAAAGTTTTTGTTTTTGCTCTATGCTAAGCTTTGATGAGATCACAATAGGATATGATTCATCTTCCCCTAGAAATGTATACTTAAGATCACTCGGTAAAGGCTTCCTTTCTGGTTTATAAGGTTGGATAAGAGATGCCTCAACTTTCACTTCGGGTGAAATCAAAGGCTCAAACGATGGGGTCCATTGACCTATTGACATAATAGGCATTGGATCTAGATAAGTCTCGAGTTCTCTTACTTCCTCATCAACACATTTCAAAAAACAAAATCTTTCATCATGAATTAAAGTTCTCTCCAATGGATCCTTGATCCACACTCTCTCAAATTGTTCTTAACAAACTGTGAGGATCAAATTTACCTCTCTAATGTCCTCATGTTCCCCAATTTGTTTGGAGACATTGAATATGTTCATCTCCATAATCATATTCCCAAAAGACAATTTCATCATCTCATTCCTACAGTTAATTAAGGCATTGGATGTAGCTAGGAAAGGTCTCCCTAATATGACTAGGATGGGAGTATTAGAACCTTGAATTGGTGCGGTGTCTAACACTACAAAATAAACAGGAAAGTAGAATTTATCTACTTGGACCAACACATCCTCAACGATACCCCTGGGAATCTTGATTGACCTATCAGCTAATTGAAGAGTGATTCGAGTAGGCTTGATTTCTCCTCAACCTAATTGTTCATAAATAGTGTAGGGTATTAAATTCACACTTGCTCCTAAATCCAATAAAGCTTGATCTATCTTATGACTTCCAATAATGCATGAAATGGTAGGACAACCAGGATCTTTGTATTTAGGAGGGGTCTTAAGCTGGATGATGGCACTAGCATGTTCAGTCAGAAAGGCTCTTTCTTTCACATTCAATCTCCTTTTGACTGTGCATAAATCCTTAAGAAACTTTGCATAAGATAGAACTTGTTTAATTGCATCGAGTGGAATATTGACTTTCACTTGTTTGAACAATTCATAGATTTCTGAGTTCATAAGATCATGTTTAGGTTTCCTTATCCTTTATGGAAATGGTGCTTTAGGAAAAAATTCTAAATCACTCATTTTGACTCCATTTTTTCTTGAATCATCTCCTTTCTCACCCATCTCTTTCTCATTTATCTCGTCTTCTTTGTCACTCAATCTCTCATTTGTCACTTGTGTTTTGATTTCCTCTTCACTTTCCTTAGATTTCTCCTCCACAATACCTCTAGGAATCCCAAAACCTATGGCTTTGTCAATAATCTTTCCACTTCTAAGGGTGGTGATAGCTTGGACTTGTTCATGGTTTAAAGGTTCACTAGGTGAGGATTCACTCATGTATACCTGACCTCTAGGATTTGGCATTGGTTGAGCTGGGATCTTTCCCTTCTCTTGAATGCTTACTAATTGAGTCAACTTGGTTAGTTGACTTCGAATGTCATCTAAGGTCCTATTATTCTGGTCTTAAAATTTGTAAGCTTGGTTGTTGATTCCTCCTTGCGTTTGCATGAATTGTTCAAAAGTATCTTCTAGGGATCTATTATGAGGTGGTTGGTATGTTTTATGTGTGGAAGCATGAAATGGTTGGGGTAGAGGTTGAAATGTTTGAGGTACTGAAGAGCCCTGATTAGTACTTAAAAGTGCATTTTTATCAAGGTTTTATATCATCATTTTGCACTTGAAGTATCAATAACTCCTTAACTAAACCATGTTTTATAATAATATATCTAATAATTTAAGATACCTTTAATTTGTGGTAAATGTTTATTTTAAATGCAGGACTATCACATAAATGAAAGGATGGATTGATGAATTTAAGAACTGAAATTGAAAGAACAAAGAGATGGCCAAACTTAGAAAAGAGATGCCGGTGGAGTCCACACCAGAACACTGTTCGGTAATTGGGTCATATCTAGAGCTATAGCTCTCAGATTTAGGTCTACTTTATATGCATGGAAAGGTAAGACATAGGCCTACAACTTTCATAGGAGCCCAAGATCTAAAAAGGCCATTTTCAAGTCCAAATTGTAGCAACAACAAAGAAGCCTGAATCTGTCCTCCAGCCCGAGCACTGTTCAGTATTTTGGCCATATCTGGAGTTCTAAAAGTCCAAATGAGCTGAATTTGTTACACAAGAAAGATGAGACAATTGCCTACAACTTTCATGTTTTCAAGTCGTTCTAATTTTGATGTTATTAATGATGTTTTGGGCAGACAAGAGAAGATAAGGATTGTCACCAAGTCAAGAGTTGGCCACCCACTCATCAATTAGCCATCAAATTAATAGTTCCCAATTTTGTCCTATAAAAGGAGGCATTTGCCATGCATTTAGGCATCTTGGTCTCCAGATCAAGATCATGCTTTTGCTTTCTCTCTTTGTATTTTTTGTAATGTTTATGCTTTGCTTTCATTAATATCAAGTTTATGGCTTTCATTTCCTTTCCTTTACTTCGCTAACTCTTATCTTATTTATGTTCTTATTTTGTTTATCTATTTTTCTTTCTTTCATTATGTCTAGCTAAGTTAATTATGTCCAGGTGAAAAGGTTACACGAATGGTGTAAGAATAAGTATAGTGTAAACTTAATATGGACTTTAATGTTTGATACTAACATGTTTTGTATTTGTTATCTTGTTCACTCTTTAATACTTTGCTTGTTAAATGACTAATCTTGATTTATGTTGTATAACACTTGGTACATATTATTATTATTATTATTATTATTATTATTACTGTTGTTGTTATTGTTGTTTTATAATTGTTGTTTATAATTTGTACAATTAACCTCCCTGTGGTTCGACCCCGGTCTTGCCGGGTTATTTATTACTTCGACACTCCTGCACTTGGGAGAAGACATCAATCTTTTAGTCGTGTCAAGTTTTTGGCGCCGTTGCCGGGGAGGTAAGTTCTTGTATAAATTATAGTATTTATTTTATTTTCTCTTTTCACTTTTCTTGTATATAACTTTGTTTCTTTTCTTTTGTTTCTTTTTATTTTGTTTTCTTCCTCCTTCTTTTGCTTTCTTCTTCTTTTTTATTTTATTCCTACACGTGCATGAGAGTGTGGTCACGTACATCAAGTGGTAGACTTTGTAGGGTATCCTCATCATTTTCAGAAAATATGGCCGAAGAAGATAATCAATCACTTCATAATGAGAATAATGAGAATAACCGTGCTAGAACACTTAGAGACCACATGAATCCCACAAGAACAAGTGCACCATCATGCATAGTTTTTCCTCCTGATGCATCTCATTTTAATTTTAAACCAGGTATTATTCAACTTTTACCTTCTTTTCATGGTTTGGAATTGGAAAATCCATACTTGCATTTAAGGGAATTTGAGGAGGTGTGCAACACATATAATAATTTAAATTGTAGCATGAACACCATCAGATTAAAGCTTTTTCCTTTTTCATTAAAAGATAAAGCTAAAACATGGCTACAAAATTTAAGACCAGGATCCATTCGTGCTTGGGATGAAATGCAACAACAGTTTTTAAAGAAGTTTTTTCCATCTCATAGAACAAACTCTTTCAAAAGACAAATCACTACTTTCACTCAAAAACCAGGAGAAACATTTTACCAATGTTGGGATAGGTATCGAGACTTGCTTAGTACTTGCCCTCATCATGGTTTTGAAACATGGAGATTGGTTTCACATTTCTATGAAGGGTTAACACCTAAAGATAGGCAAATGGTTGAATTGATGTGCAATGGAACTTTTGAAGATAAAGACCCTGATGAAGCAATGGAGTACTTAGACTTGTTAGCTGAAAATGCTCAAAATTGGGACACCGCGGGTACTTATGAGGCACCGAGTAAAACTCAACCTCATACATCTAGTGGAGGTATGTACAACCTTAGGGAAGATCATGACCTTCAAGCCAAGTTTGCATCTTTAGCTAGAAAAGTCGAGGCACTAGAATTGAAAAAGAGTGGTCAATTAAAATCTGTTGAAAACATTGTGTGTCAAATCTGTGAAACAAATGAACACTCAACCAACGATTGTCCAACCTTGCCTTCTTTTAAAGAATGTCTCCATGAACAAGCCCATGCTTTAAACAGTTTTCAAAGGGCCAACCATAACCCATACTCCCAAACATACAACCCTGGTTGGAGAAATCACCCAAATTTCAGTTGGAAGAGTGAGAACAACAATGCACAAACTTCACAACCACCGTTTCAAGCACACCATAATTTCCAAAATTCTCATGGATATGCACCTCCTTATGCTCCACCTCCTAGAAGAAATCTTGAGGAAACATTGCATGCATTCATTGAAAAGCAAGAGACAATCAATACTCAACTTGCTCAAAACATGACAGATTTTAAAGATACTCTTGCTAAATTAACATCTGCTCTCAGTTTCCAAGAGAAAGGTAAGTTTCCATCTCAACCACAACAAAACCCCAAGGGACAATACAATGCAAATGCAAGTAGTTCTGGAAGCCAACACATGGATCAAGTCAAATCAGTCACTACTCTACGCAGTAGTAAGGTTATTGAAAAACCCTCTCTTGAACCTTATGAGAAAGATAATGAGTCAATCTCTGAGGGTAAGGAAGGGGTTGAATCTAAATATTGCAAGAAAAAGACTAATTTCCTGCTAGCATTTCCATTTCCTCATGCCATGACTAATCATGAAGAAATCGAGGATGAAAAAGGCACCGAAAATATTGATGCGAATCTTTTATCAAAAGTGACAACAGATTTGACACCCGACATCACACCAATCGATGATTACTTTCCTGATGAATCTCTACTTTCTCTTAGTTCAATGCCTTGGTTTGTTAAAAATATCTATTTTCTTGCTTCATGATTTTTGCCAGCTCACTGGAGTGCCGAAGACAAAACAAAATTTTTTAGCAATGTGCAAAAATTTTATTGGGATGACCCCTACTTATTCAATTATTGTCATGATCAAATATTTCAAAAATGCATTCTCGATAATGAGGTAAGTAATTTCATTAAATTTTGTCACTCTAAGGCACGTGGGGATCATTTCTCATTAAAAAAGAGGATTGTAGAAATCTTACAAAACGGATTTTATTGGCCCACCATATTCAAGGAATCACATGCATTCCGCAAAACCTGTGAAAATTGTCAAAAGGTGGGATTTATTTCAAAACACAGAGAGTCTTTAGATAATCTTCTATTGACTCTTAAGTCTCATCATAGTCGAGATAAGCATCGTGTAATTCATGACTTAGGAACCCATTTTCATAAAGAACATGCTTGAC
>NW_011500796.1:59637-61682 GCF_000495115.2 Populus euphratica | reverse complement strand
TAGAAGTTGAAATGAGCTGAATGTTTTACACAGGAAAGATGAGACAATTGTCTACAACTTTCATGTTTTCAAGTGGCTCTAATTTTCACATTATTAATGACGTTTTGGGCAGGCAAGAAAAGATAAGGATTGTCACCAAGTCAAGAGTTGGCCACCCACTCATCAATTAGCCATCAAATCAATAGTTCCTAATTTTGGCCTATAAAAGGAGGCATTTGCCATGCATTTAGGCATCTTGGTCTCCAGATCAAGATCATGCTCTTCATTTCTCTCTTTGTATTTTTTGTAATATTTATGCTTTACTTTCATTAATATCAAGTTTATGGCTTTCATTTCCTTTCTTTTACTTCGCTAACTCTTATCTTATTTATGTTCTTATTTTGTTTATCTATTTTTCTTTCTTTCATTATGTCTAGCTAAGTTTATTATGTCAAGGTGAAAAGGTTACACTAATGGTGTAAGAATAAGTATAATGTAAACTTAATATGGACTTTAATGTTTAATACTAACATGTTTTATATTTGTTATCTTGTTAACTCTTTAATACTTTGCTTGTTAAATGACTAATAATTTGTTGTCTTGTTCACTCTTTAATACTTTGCTTGTTAAATGACTGATCTTGATACAACAAATGTAAACTTAATATTTTGTTTAATTATGTTGTATAATACTTGGTACAACAAATGCTTGGCACTTTCATAGCCCATACTGTATGGTATAACCGACACCTGAGCTATGAAAGGAACTTGATTTATTGTCAACATAAGTTATAATCATGAATGCTTGACGAGATTTACAAGTATTAGCATTAATTTAATAAGATGACTAATGTAATCATGTTAACAATATATAATCTGATTGGAACCTCCTTTGTGTGTGGTTTCCAATTGAATAATAAGAGTTTATACTATACTTGTTTGACATACCATTAGTGGATCCTCTAACCTTAATATTCATTGTTATTGTTGTTAAATCTTTACGTTAATATTTCATCTCAAAGTTCTCTTCTTCTTCTTCTTCTTCTTTATTATTATTATTAGTAGTAGTATTATTACTATTATTATTATTATTATTATTATTATTATTACTATTACTACTACTACTACTACTACTACTATTATTATTATTATTGTTGTTGTTGTTGTTATTGTTGTTGTTGTTATTTTATTATTATTTATAATTTGTACAATTAACCTCCTTGTGGTTCGACCCTAGTCTTGCCGGGTTATTTATTACTTCGACACTCCTGTACTTGGGAGAAGACATCAATCTTTTCGTCGTGTCAAGCCCTCATTTCTCCATCCAAAATTTAGATGGTTCCTCTATCTAGGATTATAGGTCTTAGAGTAGGGATTGCCAACTTGATTTGGAAATGGCTTTGTAACATTACTTGAATCAGAAGTTTGGCCATATAGCACTTCCTTGAAGGCTGGAATGGTAGGACACTCAGTTGTCCTATGCCCTTTACTCTCACAAACAACACAACTTTTCTCTTCTTGTTCACTCATGAAATGCACTTTTTTAATCTCAAGAGACTTTACTTTCCAAGCCAATGAGGCTAATCTAGCATTGAGGTCATCAGTTTCTTTCAATTAAAACTTCTCGCTTGAATGAGAAATGGTGTTTCTAAACTCAACATGAACTGGGAGAGACGTCTCCCATTAGTTTGTGTTTTCAGCCAATTGATCAAAAAAATCAAAGGTCTCACTTGGTTCTTTGTCATAAAACTCACTATTACACATGGTTAACACTAACTTTCTAAAATCTACGGTAAGAGAGTCATAGAAAAAACTCACTAACCTCCACATCTCAAAACCATGGTGGGGGCATGCATTTAACAAGTCTTTGAACCTTTCCTAAGCTTGGTGAAATGACTCATTTGGACCACAAGAAAAATTCATAATTTGACATTGTAAGGCTGCTGTCCTATAAGTGGGGAAGTATTTTTTCAAAAATTCAGCTTGCATTTCTCTCCATGTACCTATAGACCTAGGACGCAAAGAGTTTAGCCAAAGCTTGGCTTTATCCTTTAAAGAGAATGGGAA
>NW_011500796.1:53518-58529 GCF_000495115.2 Populus euphratica | reverse complement strand
ACTGCTTGACCGCTTTTTATGATCGGCTTGTTTTAACTTGCAAGTGTACGAGTGTGCGATGTAGCAATTAACTCGGTAAGATCGAGGTCATATCCACAGAGAGCTAGATCTGGAAATTAAGCTAAGTAACAAAAAAAACTCAAGAGAAATTAAATTAACAATAACTTGGTTGGAAATAATTGATGGATTTATTTTCAAAGATGAAAACGTGTAAATAGATTTTAAATGACAAGGAAAAGTAAGTTTTGGTCCAAATCAATTTTAATGGCGATGTATTGGTAATTTCTTCAACATATATAAGATAACTCAACCTAATATCATCGATGGTGATATTAGATCTTAATTAGAACATTAGAACAAAAATTTTGTTTTCTTTCAAGAAAAGCCCCATAATTATGTGTTGATACATTAAACACAAAAGAAAGGTTTATGAATATCTTGTTCAGAGGTATTGAGCAGGTATATAAATTTAACAAGAGTCTGTTTATCTGGATAAATTAATGGAAGATAAATGATGAATACCTTGCTTTGTGGAATTTGCAAATTGTTTTTCTATTTTAATGCTTTGATTACTAGGGACTAGTAATAAGCTGGTTGGGGGGTGTGATTAGTACTTAAAAGAGCATTTTTATCAAGGTTTTGTATCATCATTTTGCACTTGAAGTATCAATAACTCCTTAACTAAAGCATGTTTTATAATAATATATCTAATAATATAAGATACCTTTAATTTATGGTAAATATTCATTTTAAATGCAGGCCTATCACATAAATGAAAAGATTGATTGATGAATTTAAGAACTGAAATTGAAAGGAAAAAGAGATGGCCAAACTTAGAAAAGAGATGTTGGTGCAATCCAAACCAGAACACTGTACGGTAATTGAGTCATATCTGGAGCTATAGATCTCAGATTTAGGTCTACTTTATATGGATGGAAAGGTAAGACATAGGCCTACAACTTTCATATGGAGCCCAAGATCTAAAAAGGTCATTTTTAAGTCCAAATTGTAGCAACAACAAAGAAGCCCGAATCTGTCCTCCAGCCCGAGCACTGTTCAGTATTTTGTCCATATCTAGAGTTCTAGAAGTCGAAATGAGCTGAATGTTTTACACAAGAAAGCTGAGATAATTTCCTACAACTTTTATATTTCAAGTGGCTCCAATTTTGACGTTATCAATGACGTTTTAGGCAGACAAGAGAAGATAAGGATTGCCACCAAGTCAAGAGTTGGTGACCCACTCATCAATTAGTCATCAAATTAGTAGTTCCCAATTTTGGCCTATAAAAGGAGGCATTTGCTATGCATTTAAGCATCTTGGTTTCCAGATCAAGATCATGCTCTTACTTTCTCTCTTTGTATTTTTTGTAATGTTTATGCTTTGCTTTCATTAATATCAAGTTTATGGCTTTCATTTCCTTTCATTTACTTAGTTAACTTTCATCTTATTTATGTTCTTATTTTGTTTATTTATTTTTCTTTCTTTTATTATTTCTAGCTAAGTTTATTATATCAAGGTAAAAAGGTTACACTAATGGTGTAAGAATAAGTATAGTGTAAACTCAATATGGATTTTAATGTTTAATACTAACATGTTTTGTATTTGTTATCTTGTTCACTCTTTAATACTTTGCTTGTTAAATGACTAATCTTGATTTATGTTGTATAACACTTGGTACAACAAATGCTTAGCACTTTCATAGCCCATAATGTATGGTATAACCGACACCTGAGCTATGAAGGGAACTTGATTTGTTGTTAACATAAGTTATAATCATGAATGCTTGACGAAATTTACAACTATTAGCATTAATCGAATAAGATGACTAATGTAATTATGTTAACAATATATAATCTCATTGGAACCTCCTTTGTGTGTGGTTTCCAATTGAATAATAAGAGTTTATACTATACTTGTTTGACATACCATTAGTGGATCCTCTAACCTTGACATTTATTGTTATCATTCTTTAATCCTTATGTTAATATTCCATCTCGAAGTTCTCATTTTCTTATTTATTATGACTACTACTACTACTACTACTACTACTATTATTATTGCTACTAATATTATTGTTGTTATTGCTGCTATTGTTTTTGTTGTTTATAATTGTTTATAATTTATATAATTAACCTCCCTATGGTTCGACCCCGGTCTTGCCGGGTTATTTATTACTTCGACACTCCTGCACTTAAGAGAAGACATCAATCTTTTTGTCATGTCACCTTAGTAAGGGGTCTTTAGATAATCTTCTATTAACTCATGAGACGCATCCTAGTGGAGATATGCATTGTGCAATTCATGATTTATGGTCCCATTTTCATAAAGAACATGATCGACTTAGTCTTGAGAATCTGACTAAAAAAGAGCTTGTTTGTCAATTTTTAAGAAAACTGAATGGGAAGCTTATCCCCGACCTATAAAGGGCGTTTAAGCCGTTCTTGGATGTAAAACCAAGGGAAGATCTGAGACACAATCACAATTATGATTTGAGTCTTAGTTCATACTATATTGGTATAACCAACACCTAAGTTATGAAAGATACTTGATTTGTTGTTAACATAAGTTATAATCATGAATGCCTCACAACATTTACAAGTATTAACATTATTAAAATAAGATAACTAATGTAATTATGTTAACAATTTATAATCTGATTGGAACCTCCTTTGTGTATGATTTCCAATTGAATAATAAGAGTTTATATTATACTTGTTTTACATACCATTAATGGATCCTCTAACCTTGACATTTATTATTATCATTATTTAATCTTTATATTGATCTTCTATGTCAAAGTTCTCATCAACTTCTTCTTCTTCTTTATTATTATTATTATTATTAGTACTACTACTACTATTATTATTATTGTTGTTGTATTATTATTGTTTATAATTTATACAATTAACCTTCCTCTAGTTCGACTGTGGTCTTGCCAGGTTATTTATTACTTCGACACTCTTGCATTTTGGAGAAGACATCAATCTTTTGGTCGTATCAAGTTTTTGGCGTCGTTGCCAGAAAGGTAAGTTCTTGTACAAATTATAGTATTTATTTTATTTTTTCTTTTCACTTTTATTGTATATAATTTAGTTTCTTTTCTCTTGTTTTTTTCTTTTGTTTTCTTCTTTCTTTTATTATACTCCTACATGACACGACCAAAAGATTGATGTCTTCTTCCAAGTGGAGGAGTGTCGAAGTAATAAATAACTCGACAATACTAGGGTCGAACCATAAGGAGATTAATTGTATAAATTATAAACAACTATAATATATCAACAACAATAATAATAGTAATAATACTACTAATACTACTAATAATAGTAATAATAATAGTAGTAGTAGTAGTAGTAGTAACAATAATAATAATAATGAAAAAAATAAAAAAATAAGAAAAAAAGGATGAAGAAGAAGAAGTTAATGAGAACTTTGAGATGGAAAATTAATGTAATGATTAAACAATGATAACAACAAATGTGAAGGTTAGAGAATCCACTAATGGTATGTCAAACAAGTATAGTATAAACTTTCATTATTCAATTAGAAACTACACACAAAGGAGGTTCCAACTAGATTATAAATTATTAACATGATTATATTAGTTATCTTATTCGATTAATGCTAATACTTGTAAATCTCGTCAGGTATTCATGATTATAACTTCTATTAACAACAAGTCAAATTCCTTTCATAGCTCAGGTGTCGGTTATATCATATAGTATGGGTTATGAAAGTGTCAAGTATTTGTTGTATCAAGTATTATACAATCTAAATCTAGATTAGTCATTTAACAAGCAAAATATTAAAAAGTGAACAAGATAACAAATAGAAAATATGTTAGTATCAAACATTAAAGTCCATGTTAGTGTACACTATAATTATTCTTACACCATCAGTATAACTTTTTCACAATGACATAAACTTAACTAAACATAATGAAAGAAAGAAAAATAAATAAATAAAATAATAACATAAATAAGATAAAAGTTAACTAAGTAAAGGAAAGGAAATGAAAGGCATGAACAAGATATTAATGAAAGAAAAACTTAAGCATTACAAAAATACAAAAAGAGAAAGCAAGAGCATAATCTTGATCTGGAGACCAAGATGCCTAAATGCATGGCAAATGCCCCCTTTTATAAGCCAAAATTAGAAACTTTTGATTTGATAACTAATTTATGAATGGGTGACCAACTCTTGACTTGATGACAATCCTTATTTTCTCTTGTATGCCCAAAACATCATTGATAATGTCAGAATTGGAACTACTTGAAAATATAAAAGTTATAGGAAATTATCTTAGCTTTCCAAAAAAACAAATGGAGGTTATTTGGACTTATAGAACTCTATATATGGTCCAAATATTGAACAATGACGTCAATTTGTTTTTTTGGAAAGTTGAGACAATTTCTTAGAACTTTCATATGGAAGTTGGTTTATATTTTGACGTTATCAATGATGTTGTATTCAAACAAGAAGATAAGGATTTTTACAAAGTCAAGAGTTGGTCACCCACTTATCAATTGATCATCAAATCAATAATTCTCAATTTTGGCCTATAAAAAGTGGTATTTTTCATCTATTTAGGCATCTTGGTTTTCAAATTAAGGTCATGCTCTTGCTTTCTCTCTTTGTATTTTTGTAATGCTTATGTTTTGTTTTTATTAATATCTTGTTTATACCTTTCAATTCATTTCCTTTACTTAGTTAACTTTTATCTTATTTATGTTCTTATTTTATTTTTTTATGTTTCTTTCTTTCATTATGTTTAGTTAAGTTTATTATGAGATTAGTACTTAAAAGTGCATTTTTTATCAAGGTTTTATATCATCATTTTGCACTTGAAGTATTAATAACCCCTTAATTAAAGCATGTTTTATAATAACATATCTAATAATATAAGATACCTTTAATTTGTGGTAAATGTTTATTTTAAATGCAAGCCTATTACATAAATGAAAGGATTGATTGATGAGTTTAAGAACTGAAATTGAAAGGACAAAGAGATGG